>NW_015540850.1:420985-424966 GCF_001515605.1 Sinocyclocheilus anshuiensis | reverse complement strand
GCTCCCTGTAAAAAAAAAAAAAAAAAAATATCCTGCAATTAGTTAACTTAAATTTTACTTTTTTTGTTGAGATAACTTAAATATCCAAATTAACTAAAGTTTCCTAAAAATCGAACTAAGTTATGATAAGTAATCGTGGCAGCAGTAATTTTTTTTTACAGAATATGTCCCAGAATATGCTATTGAATAGTACTAAACTCTTTTAGGTTTCTCTATGCATGATGGCATTGTTGGTGGTAAAGTCTCCGTTCCACACAGTCGACCCTACATGGTCTACATTCGTGACAAGTTTACAAGACAAGCATGTGGTGGTTTTTTGGTAAGAGAGGATTATGTGATGACAGCCGCCCACTGCATACAAAGGTAGGTGAAATTATCATATTTTAATTTTTTTTATCTGAAAATCAGAAAGAAATTGGAGTATACAAACTGACTAAGTGCAGGCACTCATTGTCTACAACTGTATGAAAAAAACACCTACTTTCAAGTCAAGTGACCTTCATTTCTTTAGCGCTTTATACAATACAGATCATTTCAGCTTTACGGTAATAAACAGGAAAATAGCGGAATAAATTATGAAAAACTCAGTTATGGAGACAATTCAAATTCTGTTGCGAGGAGCTCTAAAAAGACAATAGTGTCATTATTCAGTTCAGATCAGGTACAGTGTAAAGTTTATATGTTTTGAAACAAGTTTAATTCAGCTATAAGCAGTTCTACAGAAGGTAGCAATATCACTTCAATGTTGATTCAACTTAGTTACAGTTTAATAACAGGGTTGATGTTGCAAGATGTGATGTTATTATCTAGTTTAATTCAGTTAAAGTTTTGTTCTCATCCATTGGTATCAGGGCAGACATACTGATAATATTACTGAAAATTAAGTGTTTTTTAGATTAGTGACATTTAACATCCAAAGTCATGTCTTTCTTGTAAATATTTAATCATTTTGCAACTCTGGCCTCTACGATATCAATTTATTTTTTTTATTTTTTTTAGTAATCTTATGGTATATTTGGGGGTCGATAACAACAACCATTTATCTGACGGTGTAGAGGTAGATCCCACTCCACATCCAAAATTCAATATGAGAAGAAAAGGTCATGACATCATGCTTCTAAAGGTAATAACATAAGATTGAACAATTTCATTGGTATCATGCCTAAAAAACATAATTCCATGATAGGAAATTGTTAACATTTACCAAATATACTTTTGCTCAGCTTAAAATCTTTAATAGCCTATCTTTAAAAACACTGAATGAAATGTGGTTATCGACTGAATCATGAACTTTGCATCTTCTCTTTCAGCTCAAAACCCCAGCAATTTTGAACAAAAATGTGAGTACTATCGCTTTGCCAAAACCTGAGAATGAAGAAATCTCAAAGGACTGCATGGTCATGGGTTGGGGCTGGAAGAAATACGATCACGAGTCTCCTTCAAATGTGCTCAAAGAAGCAAACGTGACTCTGATAGACTCTGAAAACTGTGGCACGGCTGACACTCTGTGCACTGAGGGATCAACTGGACCAGCACAGGTATTTCAAGTGGCACCACTCACAAATGATCTATGGTGTATCAGTGTCGTTGCATTGCGATATACTAATAATCAAATTATATAATCCACAGGGAGACTCTGGGGGTCCAATTGTTTGTGGAGGTGTTGCACAGGGAATTGTGTCATTTTCCAAAAACCACACAAATGCAAAGTACAAAACTTCAGTGTACACTCATATTTCCCACTACTTTTCATGGATTCATGACAACATGAAACCACCTACTCAGCAGCAATATGAAACATGGAAGGGCAAGCTGGATAGAGTCTTGTAGTTGTCTGGTTCAATGCAAGTTCTATCATTTATGTTTGGGTTTAGTTTTACACCAATCATGTGTAGATGTGTAGGTTTTAAATGTGCAGGTTTAAAATAAAGGCTCATTTGTAACCCTTTCACATACGTCTAATAAGACTTTCATTTTCTGTGGCTAAAATCTACTTGAGTTTTTGTGCAGTAGCTGGCCACAAAGTGCACTGTATCACTGCTAGAACTAACCTAGAAAAAAACTATGCTAATAAACCTGCAATGCAAATTACTGGACAAAATACCATAAAGAAAAATCATGGAATTCACAAGATCACAAAATTTGAAATGAACACCTTTCTACAGAATCACCACTTTCAGCAAAATATAGCACAGGCAAACCTGAATCTAGACATCAGATTTATTGCTCTGGAAAAAAAGTAACTTAAAAAGGTCTTATCCAAAAGATGCTAATGCTAATAAAGGAACACACTGAGAATACAAATCATGCATCTGAAACAAAATAGACAATTAATGCTATTCAAGCAGCTAGTTCAAGCAAACTGACCTGTAATCTCCACCTTTGTAAGGAGGACTCTAACCATTTTGAAAAGTCTTACAAAGAGGTTAAATGTCAGAGTCTCTACCACCACAAGAGATGAGGACACTTGAATAAGTCGTGAAACAGCTTGAGCAACAAGGAAGCACCAGAGAAATTTCAGTGCATAAAAACATGCACGCACAGTGGAGAGGTTCAGTGTACTCAGACGACTTCCACAGTCTCCAGATCTCGAAAGAGTACCTTTGGGATGTGGAGAAAGGGCAGATTGACATTATGAATGTGCAGCTGATAAATCTGCAGCAATTGTATCATCCCACCATCTCAACAGCGACCAGACTTTCTACAAAAAAAAAAAAAACTTTCCAGCACCTTGCTAAATCCATGCCACAAAGACTTCAGGTTATTTGTTAAGGTTGTAAAGTGTCCACTATGCATAAAAAATTACAGTAATCCAGGTGCCAGAAGTTGCAAAAATGACAGATAATGAAATTCTCACAACTATCAAGACTGCCCCTAGTGAGCACTTTCTGATATTATCACCAAAGTGTTAGTTGTGACACAACGAAAGATGATAATCACCGACCTGTGATCAACTCTAACAACCTTTAACATTCTCTAACTTAAATGCTGTTATATCAGTGAAACTGATCTGGAAGCAGAGCATGCTGCAGCTTTTGCTATTATCTTCCGGGTTTGGGTCCCTTGAATCTCTCTATAAAAGCAGAACCCAACACCTCTTTGGTGCACATTGAGTGTAACGGAGCTGTCTACAATGAGCATCTGTTGGCATATCACTTGTCTGCTACTGCTGTGTTCCTGCACCCCAGGTATTCACATCCAGTCTACTTTAGTTATTACAATGGGCTGTTTCTCAGAATATGCTGTTGAATAGTTTCAGAACTAAACTCTTTTTTAAGGTTTCTTCATACATGGCATTGTTGGTGGTAAAGTCTCCGTTTCACACAGTCGACCCTACATGGTCTACATTCGTGACAAAGTATCAAAACAAGCATGTTGTGTTTTTTTAGTAACAGAGGATTATGTGATGACAGCTGCCCACTATAAACAAAGGTCTAGGTTAAATTGCCAGATTTTATAATTTGATCAGAAAGGGTGTACAATCTGATAAAGGAGCTTCACAGTAATAAACAGGAAAATAAAATTAGTTATGCAAACTTAATTATGGAGATGATGCAAATTTTGCAGTAATATAGTGTCGTTTTTCAGCTCAAGTCAGTTCGGTGTTGGTTCAATTCAGTTTAATAACAGTGTAAATTTCATCTACCTCCATCTGTCAGTGGATCACCAGCTTCCTGACAGACAGGCAGCAGCTAGTGAGGCTGGGAAAACTCACATCCAACAGCCGGACCATCAGCACTGGAGCTCCTCAGGGCTGTGTTCTCTCCCCACTGCTCTTCTCCCTCTGCACAAATGACTGCACCTCTAACGACCCATCTGTCAAACTCCTGAAGTTTGCAGATGACACCAATCATCGGTCTCATCCAGGACGGCGACGAGTCTGCTTACAGACAAGAGGTTGAGAAGCTGGCTGTCTGGTGCAGTCTTAACAGCCTGGAGCTGAACACGCTCAAAACAGTGGAGATGATAGTGGACTTCAGG
>NW_015540850.1:411191-420883 GCF_001515605.1 Sinocyclocheilus anshuiensis | reverse complement strand
GTTCAGCAGCTGGCTGTCTGGTGCAGTCACAACAACCTGGAGCTGAACACGCTCAAAATTGTGGAGATGATAGTAGACTTCAGAAGAAACCGCCCTGCTCTCCCCCTTCTCACCACCACAGCACTGTGGCTGCAGTGGAGTCATTCAGATTAGGAACTACCATCTCTCAGGACCTGAAGTGGGATATGAGTGAAGAAACGGGCAGGAAACATCATCAAAGACCCCTCTCACCCCGGACACAACCTATTTGCACATCTCCCATCAGGCAGACGCTACGGATCTCTGTGCACTAAAACATCTAGGCATGCATTAAAACATCTAGGTATAAAAACTGTTTTCCCCCATGCCATCTCCAGCTTAAAAAGCTAACACAAGAATCATTACCTGTGTTCTGTAATTCATTCTCCACCTTTAATTATTGCCTCTTTCTCAAGTATTATGTAAATACATATGCTAAAGTCACTCCAATGTTGATTCAACTTAGTTGTAGTTTAATGACAGGGTTGATGTTGTAAGATGTGATTCAGCCATAAAGCATCTCTACAGAAAACAAGTCATTATTCAGCTCAAGTTTTGTTGTCATCCGTTGGTGTCAGTGCAGTCATATCAATATTCCTGAATATTGAGTGTCTTTTACATTGGTGACTTCTGACATCCGAAGTGGCAGTCATATCGCTGTATTTTAAATATTTATTAATAACTTTGTAAATATTGTAAACCTGGCCTGTATGATGTATATATTTTTTGTTGTTGTAATTTTTAGTTTATGTAATTTTTAGTCTTATGGCATATTTGGAGATCGATGACACCAACTTTTTACCTGACGGTGTAGAGGTAGATCCCCTTCCTCATCCAGAATTCAGTATAACAGGTCATGACATCTTGCTTCTAAAGGTAATACATAATGCTGAACAATTTCATTACCATCACAACTAGAAAAATGGCCTTTCATGGTAGGAAATGGTTGACATTTGCAGAATACACTTTTGCTCCACTTGAAATTTTAAGAACAATTCAGAAAAATAGGTAGAAGTATAAGAAAAAAGAAGTATAGGTGCTATTAATTCAAGCAAGAACATTGCATCCTCTCTTTCAGCTCAAAACCCCAGCAACTCTGAACAGAACTGTGAATACTATCACTTTGCCAAAACCTGAGAATGAAGAAATCTCAAAGGACTGCATGGTCATGGGTTGGGGCTGGAAGAAATACGATCACGTGTCTCCATCAAATTGTCTGGTAGGCCTACCCAAAACCCAATAAACACCAAGTCTTGTCTAGTACTAAAAATTGTTTTACAGCATTTAGCCTAGTAGCCAAATCAGTATTAAAGGCACAATATGCAAGTTTTTTATTAAAATATCCAAAAACCACTAGAGCAGGTGTTATATATTTTGCCGACTTGTTCGACGGCTTTCAGCCTCACAATTCTACTACGTTAATAAATCATTAGCTCATCCATGAACATGATTTCTGCTCGAGTCCCGTCGGATTGCATCGGCTGTGGGGATGAAGACGACAACTCCCATGATTCCACACTCGTCACCAAACTATACC
This sequence comes from Sinocyclocheilus anshuiensis, assembly GCF_001515605.1. Lineage (NCBI taxonomy): Eukaryota > Metazoa > Chordata > Actinopteri > Cypriniformes > Cyprinidae > Sinocyclocheilus > Sinocyclocheilus anshuiensis. Next base: position 419,328 of record NW_015540850.1, on the reverse strand, counting down.
TTTGTCCATTTGTTTATTTTGAATACACACCCTCTAGCGGCAAAAATGATATATTGTGCCTTGAAGTCTTCATTCAGCCAAAAGGTTGACTAAGGAAGCCAGGGAAGAACAGAAAGCAGGAGACAATGTAAAGAAATTACGTTTATTGATTAACCTTTTTTTTTGGCTAATGTTTCAATGCTCAGACTTTATATAACAAGATATTGCAATGGAAAATTACTGTGTCACAACAATATAAACTAAAGACCTTGAAATTCAGACACTTTCCTAAGACGTATCCCCCAAAACCACAACCATAGATCAAACTGCAACAAAAATAAAACGACTGAACAATGAACAGCTCAGCAATATGAGTGCATAAATGGTTAAATGTTTAATTCATAATTAAACTGAATAAAACTTTCAAAACAATAAATGGATATTAAAAGAACATGGTTGCTCTTAAGAATAAAAAAAACCTATAAAGAATCCTTCAAAGGGCAAGCTAGATAAACTTCCTTAGTTGTTCAGTTTAATGCAAGTTCAATCACATTTAAGAATTAAACCAACCTGTGTAAATTTGAAAACTTAAATATAAAGCCCAACTCATTTTCTGTGGCCTTTGTGCAGTAGCTGGCCACCACTGCCACCTTGTGGTTAAAGTACTGCAACACTGCCACTAAATAACCCGTGCTAATAAAAGATGCAAACTACTGAACAAAACAGATGTAAAAAAGCTTTATTGAATTAATTTGTCTCTCTCACACTAAGTTACCACCTTTCTACAGAAACTGTTTTAAGCAAAATATAATCAAACTTCAATCTAGATGGAAGATTGATTGATCATATTTTGCAAGTGTTGACACTTTCTCTGCTTTCTTTTGGGAGATGGGGTCATCTGCACAGCAGGGATTTCCATGAGCTCTGAAAAAGCGAAGCCAAGTAACAAAAGGTCTTATTAGAAAGAAAATGAACATTATTAACAACAAGCATGCAAGTCAATTAATACTACTCAAACAGCCAAACAAGCAACACATACAATATTTGTTTGAAGAAAACACTTTCTCTGCTTTCTTTTGGGAGATGGGGTCATCTGCACAGCAGGGATTTCCATGAGCTCTGAAAAAGCGAAGCCAAGTAACAAAAGGTCTTATTAGAAAGAAAATGAACATTAACAACAAGCATGCAAGTCAATTAATACTACTCAAACAGCCAAACAAGCAACACGTACAATATTTGTTTGAAGAAATTAAAGGGATGGTTCACCCAAAAACTAATTCTGTCATTACTCACCCTGTCATTCCAAACCCGAAAGACCTTCGTTCATCTTCGGAACACAAATTAAGATTTTTGATGGAATCCGAGAGCTCTCAGACCCTCCATAGACAGCAAGAGTCCCTACATGATCAAGGTCCAGAAACGTAGCAAGGAGATTTGTTAAAATAATCCATGTGACATCAGGGGTTCAACCGTAATTTTACGAAGCTACGGGAATACTTAATGTGCAAAAGAAAACAAAAATAAATAGACTATTCAACAATTAATCTCCTCCACATCACCCTGTAGCGCCATTTTGGAGCGTATCCACTGAACGTAAATGACATATGCTATTATGTCAGCTGCGTCACACGGATACGTTGTTTACATTCAGATCAAAGCGCAAACAACGTATCCGCGTGATGCAGGAGACGAATTGTTGAATAAAGTTATGTTTTCTTTGCACACAAAAAGTATTCTCGTAGATTCGTAAAATTACGGTTGAACCCGATGTCACATGGATTATTTTATCAATCTCCTTGCTACGTTTCTGGACCTTGATCATGTAAGGACCCTTGCTGTCTATAGGAGGGTCAGAGAGCTCATGGGATGCATCAAAAAGAGTCTTAATTTGTGTTCCGAAGATGAACGGAGGTGTTGGTGTATGTGTTTGGAACGACACGAGGGAGAGTAATTTTGACATTTTCATTGGTAAACTAACCCTTTAATCTTCAACAGAACATCTGGCCATTACCCACATCAAACTAAGTCATTTATTTGATTCTACAAGTAAATCCATACCTCCTATATGGATATCCATACCCGTGTTTATGCCATGAAAATGAAGTAATTTCAAAGGTTATCTTGCTTCTCTAGTTTTCAAATACAACACGTCCAGGGAGTCAATCTGAAAAATAAAACGTTATTTTAGTATACAGATGTAAACAAAGATAAATCATGCATTTAAATTATCTTCCAAAATAAGATGCTACATAAACACTTCTAGACTAAAGTGCGAAAAACCAGTACAAAATTGTGTTAAAAAAAAAAAAAAGGGCCAAACTTTAAATGAGTCTCCATAATCACTCAAGACGTGGCGAAAAAGCTACATCTCTTAATTTCAAATCTTTTGACAGGTGATTTAAAACGGACCAAAAATAATCTTTAAAGTTGGTGCAGACAAATTTGCGATCAGAACAGGGACTTAAAATCTCTCATTTCAAAGGCCACATGAGGTACTGTCCACCAAACATGAGCACACTATATAAATATATATATTACAAAAAAAAAAAAAAAGTCATCATGCAGCTTTTTAGAGGACCAGGAAGTGTTTTTTTGGGGGGGTTGTGGAACAGGATCGAACAGATTCTGGAGATGTAATCACTGGTCGAGGCAACATTCGAAGAAAACATGGACAATGAGAACTGTTGTAGGATGCGTACAGGAGAGCAAAAGGTTTTACCTCACATTACAGGCCTATCTCCACAAATGACCTAGTCAAGAGAGCAGCTTTCATCTCAGGATTCTTGAGTCGGAAGGCACAACACTTCATTCTCCAAGGACATTGTTGATTTCCGTAATTGCTAGCAGAGAACTCTTGGATCCAATGAAGCATTATACAGATCCATTGCTTGCTACACCACAAGAGCAACGTTTCATCTTTGTTAGCTTATCTAATACTAAGTTTTATTTGCCTAATGAAAAATATTTAGGATCCTAGATGCTAAAACCCCAGCTATCCACTCCAAGATATTCACCTGGCTTGTATTGAGCTTTTTAATATCGAAGGCAAAAGAGAGCATTTTCCAACCATTTTTTAATGAGCTTCATGAATCCAGATTAATACAAAAAGAAAAAGGATTCTGAGGTGTTGATATACAGAACAGAGCACATTTCTTTCCAAGGAGGAACAAAATCTTGACATTTAAGAGGATAAGTTCAGTCCACAGTAGAGCATACTTTTAAAAAAATAAATTTAGACTGGTCAAAGAGTAAAGTACCTTGGGCCATCGGTCCTAACATGAGGTGGAACGACCCACTTTAGTGGTTTACTCTTTGGATAATGAATATTTACAAATCTTTAGCAACATCAAGGAGGTTTGCCGGAGACAACTCCAATGCAACATGCCTGCCTTGCTTCACTAAAGGAATGCATCACAAAATGGAGGTGGCAAGGAGCAATAAACACATCACAGCTTATCAAGCTTCTATTGGAGGATCAGATTAGAATATTTTCAGGTGCCATTTTAAAATTGTTTAAATGCAAATGCCCCTTTAAGCACTTTCGGTGAGCCGATATTAAGAAATTGGTCCAAAGATCTTTGAGGAAATTGGTTTTAGAAGCTATCAGGCTGTGTTGGACAGGTCAATTTTCACGCATGGTTTCAGAGACAGTTTCTTAAACACACACTAAAAAGGAAAACAAAGGACAATTTCAAACCTCTGTGAGCATCTAGAACACAATCGCAAGGTAAAAATGTCAGATACAGGTAGCCTCACAGGGCTTGAAACTCTTACAGTAAGTGAATGCTCATGGACATTAGGCAGCTCCTCAATGAGAGGAACATCCTGCGGATACTTGACACGGTAAAAAAGGAGTCTGTCTTTAATAGAACATTTGAACCAGAACACAAAACGTAAAGGAGAAGAAAAAAAAAAAAAAAAAAAAAAAAAAAAAAAAAAAAAAAAAAAGTAAAAACAAAAGGTCTTCCAAGAGCGCATCTTTTTATATACAGCCAGCGAAGGGATGATCTTGCAATCAGGATTTTTTTTTTACTCGTGTGAAGCTGAGGACAAGAAGTAGGCAAAAGTGTAAAGGCACTGGAGCATTGTGAACATCCATTCCAAACAGTGAACTGACACCAAGACATGATTCTTTTCCAACAAGGTCTTATGGACTATTCTGAAGTGCACAAAACCAACTTTAGTCACTACTATTGTAAAATGACTTTTTGGATTGTGGTCACCAATTCCAAGATAAAGGCAACCAAGTTGACTGAACTCAGAAGTTCGAAAATGGCAGTTTTGTCTTTCTGCTTCGGTCTAGACATTATTCTAAAACAACACAAGTGGGCTGAGATCTATTGGTGCAGTTATCTAGTAAAATGAGTAATTTTGAACAATCAATACATACCGTAGCTGTCGTAACCGTCTCTGTAGGATCCACCAGAACGGTCATATCCACTCTGGCTTCTAAAACCAAAAGTATTATTTGCCATATTTAAATTGTTCATGGTTACAATGATCATAAAATCATTAATTGTGCAAAACTGTTCCATGCTTAAATCCCTTACCTGTTATCCCTGTATCCACCGCCGCTGCCACCGGAGTATCCACTACTCCTGTTGGAGTATCCGCCACCACTGTAGGATCGGTCACTTCCACCATAGCTCCTCTCTCCTCCCCCATAGCCTCTATCTCCACTACCATAGGATCGGTCACCTCCACCATAGCCTCTATCACCACCAAAGCTTCTGTCACCTCCGTAGCTTCGGTCTCCACCATATCCTCCACCACCTGCGTAACAACAAAAAAGTTAAACAGATTAAATAAAACCCATGCAAGATACTCAAGATGCACCCATTCAGGTGGACCACCAGCTTTGTCATGATAATTACAAGCCGCCAAGGCTACTTCAAATGCAAATGCAGCCATCTGTTAGTACAATTGCATTCAAGATTAAGAACACCAACCTCTACCTCTGCCTCCCCTGAAGAACCCCCTGCCACCTCCAGAACCTCCTCTGAAACCACCAGACCGTCTACCAGATTTGCCAGCTTCATCAACGCGAATCGGGCGGCCATCTACAGACTGCAAAAAAAAAAAAAAAAAAAAAAAAGTATGGTTAGAAACTCACTTTAGGCCTCCACCCAGTTTGACTGATGAACTTCCTGCAGTTTACTATTAAAATGTAGCAATCAGTACACATTCAGGTATCAAAATGGTTACTTTTTCAGGACTAGAAATAAACTAAAACATTTGGTTACAAATTTCTCTGTCCTTAAAGGGTGTTGATCTTACCTTTCCATTCATTGCAGCCATGGCATCCTTTGCATCCTCTGGATTTTCAAAAGTCACAAAGCCAAAGCCTCTGGAACGGTCGGTCTCACGGTCCCGGATGACATCAACTGAAGCAAAAATAACACCACATAATCAAGAATAAAGCTGTGAAAATTTAAACAAACCTCACTTAAACTGCTTAAAATAAACCTTTGGCAATTGATCCATATTTGGAGAAAGCCTCCTCCAAGGACTGCTCTGTGGTATCATAGCTCAGACCGAGATTAAAACTATTGTTAATAAATGCAAAAATAAAACATCTACTGATTGTTATGACATAGATATGACACTAATTAAAAAAGTAATAAATAGTATTTCAAAACCTCTAACATACATATGCAATGAATCATTTCAGACTGGAATATTTCCAAATAAAATGAAAATTGCAAAAGTAATACCAATGTATAAAAATGGAAACAAGCACATCTTCACAGACTATAAACCTGTCTCTCTGCTACCTCAATTTTCAACAATTTTAGAGAAATTATTTAACGATAGATTAGAAAAATTTATAGATAAATATGATATAATAAATGAAAGTCAGTATGGTTTTAGAGCAAAGAGGTCAACATCAATGGTCACAACTGAAGCTGTGGAGGAAATAACAAACACACTAGACAGAAAAAAATATGCAGTTGGAATATTTATTGATAGGATAGTAGTATCGTCAGCAAATTTGAGGATGATGTTGGAGCTATGCTTAGCAGAGCAGTCGTAAGTGAACAGGGAGTACAAGAGAGGACTGAGTACACATCCCTGTGGGGCACCAGTGCTGAGTGTGAGTGAGGAGGATGTGTGGTTGCCAATTCTAACCACCTGGGGTCTGCCAGTCAGGAAGTCCAGGACCCAGTTACATAAATGACTGTTAAGACCCAGATCTTTCAGTTTGGCTATAAGTTTGGTAGGGATGATGGTGTTAAATGCAGAGCTGTAATCAACAAACAGCATCCGCACATAGGTGTCTCTTCCCTCTAAGTGTTCCAGGGCAGAGTGTATGGCCATTGCAATGGCTTCATCAGTGGATCTGTTTGAGCGGTAAGCAAATTGGAATGGGTCCAGGGTGTCAGGTAGAGAGGAGCAGATGTGGGATTTGACTAGACGTTCGAAGCACTTCATGATGACTGATGTCAGTGCTACAGGGCGGTAGTCATTCAGGCAGGAGACAGTTGTTTTTTTGGGAACAGGGATGATGGTGGTTTGCTTGAAGCATGTGGGGATCACTGTTAGTCTCAAGGAGAGGTTGAAGATGTTGGTGAAGACATCTGCTAACTGGACAGCGCAGGCCCTCAGAACATGTCCGTGAATGCCATCTGGACCTGGAGCTTTCCGGCCGTTGACTCTCTTGAAGGCCTTACTCACTTCGAGTGTGTTTAGAACCAAAGGGCAGGTGTCAAGGTCAGCAGGTATTTTCACAGCAGGGAATGTGTTGCCTGTCTCAAAGCGAGCATAGAATGTATTGAGCTCGTCCGGTAAGGAGGCAGACAAAGACACAACACTGCTTTTCCAGTGAAAGACAACAGTTTGTGAAGTTGGGCGGGTTTACGTCACAGTGTCTGGGCATTGCTTGTGGGGTCCCCCAAGGATCAGTATTGGGTCCTAAGTTATTTAATTGATATATAAATGACATATTCCATGTATCTAAATTATTGAAACTGATATTATTTGCTGATGACACTAATACATTCTATTCTAGTGATAATTATAATATACTTATAAATATAGTAAATAAAGAATTAGTAAAACTAAAAACATGGATGGATGTTAATAAATTATCTCTGAATTTAAATAAAACTAAAGTAATGATGTTTGGCAATTATAAAGAAAACTCAGAAGTATTAATAAATATAGATGGTGTTGCAATAGAAAAAGTGTCAGAAATTAAATTCTTAGGGATAACTATTGACAGTAAATTAAGCTGGAAAACACACATCAGATACATACAAGGTAAAATATCCAAAAGTATCTATATAATTAATAAAGTTAAATATGTCCTGGAATATAATGCATTATATATATTGTATTGTTCATTAGTTTTGCCCTACTTAACTTATTGTATAGAAGTTTGGGGCAATACCTATAAAAGTTCACTACATCCCCTCCTCATACTTCAAAAACGTGCAGTTAGAATCATACATGGTGGGATATTTTGATCCCACACAAATATATTATTTCTGCAATCCAGACTATTAAAACTTTTTGATTTAGTTGATTTTTATACTGCACAACTCTTGTATAAAGCCAACAAAAATGAACTACCGGGCAATATTCAAAAGTTATTTACAGGAAGAGAGGGGGCCTATAATCTGAGGGGATGTGGGAACCTTAAAGTCCAGGTGGTGAGAACCACCAGGAAAAGTTTGTGTGTGTCTGTGTGTGGTGTCAAACTTTGGAATGGTTTGGGGACACAGCTCAAGCAATGCCCAAATATTTACCTATTTAAATCAAGATACAAAGAAATGGTGTTGAAACAATATAAGGCTGAGGGAGGGATCTTGGTTTTCTAAGGATTGTGATTATGGGGTGATGGTTATTGTATAAAAAAACGGTAGTAGGGATGATCATAATTGTTCTTACTATTAATATTGATACTATAAATGGTGATATAATTACAACAGAACGGGATACGATTACATAGCTGAGCAAATAATAATAATGATAATGACAGGAGCAGATATTAATGTTTATTATACATATTATTATTGTTATTATAAAACTTTGATTTAACAATAGGATATGGTTATATTTTATATATTGCATGATTAGCCTTATAAATATCGGGACATATTAGAATGTTTATGATAACGAGGATTATTATAATGTATTATTGTGATTATTGAGACGG
>NW_015540850.1:409900-411160 GCF_001515605.1 Sinocyclocheilus anshuiensis | reverse complement strand
TATTATAATATCACATAAATTATTAGTAACAGACAATGGCAGCAACCATATGGTGTAATATATGGGAATGAATATATTATTATATGTGTAAATATGTGTATGGATATGTGTAACATAATTGTATATGTATGGATACATATATATGTGAGATAAACTGTTCTATTTTTCTATGTATGTGTATATATATATATATATATATATATATATATATATATATATTGCTCGAAATAAACTTAATAAATCAATCAATCAATCAATCAATCAAACCGACATTCTAATGAAACATCGCAAGCGAACAATAGAGGCCGACAATAATGATATAAGCTAAATTAAACACTCCTGTTAGTTATGTCAGAATTCGCATGGTCATGGAAAATGTGCAAATCTGTGGTAACGTTAGGCTACAAATGCACCTTATCAGCTCATGCAGAAAGCTAAAAATAGCCTAGCATCTCTCAGAATTGTGCAGTGACCTGGATTAAGATGCTTCTTCATCTACGAGGCAAGAGAAAGCAAGCTAGAGCAAGGGTGAACCAGCAGGGTTATAAATATAGTCGCCTCGGGACCTTGAGAACTGTCCTCCGCTTCAAACACCCACACATGAGCTTCCTGCACCTCACCACAACTTTCCATTTCTCGAACAAACCCTCCCCCTCCACTCAGCACGGTCAGTATATGAAACGGCATTACATATCTAAAACAATACTAAAACTATACTAACTTCAATTACTAGAATCGCAAAACCTCAGGCGTTGTATTACAATGCCGATAAAAGGGCCTTGCAATTGTAGTTATCAGAAATCTATTGTTTTAATTGCAATTAGCTATTTGACCAGTGGAGGGCAGTAACTGCATACACCTCGGAATATGTCTGATGTCTTGTGCCTCTCTCAAGGAAGCTTCATCAGCATGTTGACTTGGCTATACATGGAGCAGAATATACATTTATATTCACTTTCATTTTTTATTTTTATACACACATTACACAAAAATATTGTACACAAATTATTTGTAACATTTATATATTGTTTTATGTAAAATTGACTGTATATATTACAATTTACTAATATGTATATATTAAAATATTGTATTTATATATTTTAGTAATATTTATATTAAAATATTATCACTAAAATACTATATATATAGTATTAATGTTTATTTTCAATAAATATCTAAATAGGCCTAAATAAATATATTATAAATATATAATATATTTATATATCGACTGTATATCTTATTAATAGTATTTATTTAATT
>NW_015540850.1:408159-409735 GCF_001515605.1 Sinocyclocheilus anshuiensis | reverse complement strand
GAGTTGAATTACTGAAATAAATTAACTTTTCCACGACATTCTAATTTATTGAGATGCACCTGTATGTATTTAATATAAATAAAAATATAAATACTTATTTATACATTTAAAAATAAAATGTAAATAAATACAGCAATATTCAATACAATAATTTAATGGATTATAAGTAGAATCTTTATATTTTTTATTCATATATATTTAATAACCAAAGAATATAAATGTATATATATAGTCCTCTCCGAGTCGTCTGGTGCATGAGGCAACAGCAAGGGTCCTCCACTTCGTTCTGTCTTCATTATATATATATAGTGTATTGGTAGGATTTTGGCTGACATTTGTGTAAGCTCACATTTTGCAGCTTGTAAGGCGTGAGCTCTTGTTTTGTTTACAAGCTCAGTGTGGGGGTGGACGGCCGGTGGTTACTGCCTTTGTTGGTTGCACAGTAAGAGACTGTGCCGTGCTAGCGTACAAACACAAGCATATATCTTTATTCACATTGAAAACTTGGGTTACATAACATTCTGAGAATGAAATTTATGAGCATATCTGAGCATCACACTCATGGCACTGACTCATATTTTACACCCTGAAAATCATTAAATCACTAGTGATTGGCGCTGTTGTGCCATTTCTTGGAAAAAGCAAGGACATTGCAACTTTTATAGCATGTTCATTGCAGATTTATCAGTGTTGGTGGAGGATGACTCATAGCTGTGTTAGGTGAGGTTATATTTCAAACAGGACATTTTGATACTGTCAAGTTTATGCCCTGAACACCACCTGCAAAAGAAGGAGGGCATAATTCTCACACATTATTATTGGATGCATATGACTCATGACAATGTGTGCTTGTATATATATTCAGACACACCTATGACTCACCGCTTGCTTTCAGTCTAGACTATATGTTCTATAAAAGCCTTTAAAGTCTTCCCTTCTTGCTGTCAGCAGCATATGTTGTGTTTTGTTGCTGGTGTCCCTCTTAACCGGTGGTTTCTTGGTTCAACCAGCTAGTCCACCACTAACTAATGTTGGTCTTTTCAGCATATTTTATTAAAATGGTGCCTATGTTTGAATTCTGTATTTTTTCAGAAAAAAGGAACATATACTGAAATATAAACAAATACAACAATACACAATATAAATATATATTATATACAAATATATTGTACTATGTATTTAATGAATACACTTATTTATACATTTAAAAATAAAATGTAAATAAATACAGCAATATTCAAAACAATAATTTAATGGATTATAAGTAGAATCTTTATATTTTTTATTCATATATATTTAATAACCAAAGAATATAAATGTATTATAGTGTGTATATTAAATACATAATGTATATATGTATGTATGTATGTATGTATATACAGTGGGTACAGAAAGTATTCAGACCCCCTTAAATTTCACTCTTTGTTATATTGCAGCCATTTGCTAAAATCATTTAAGTTAATTTTTTTTCCTCATTAATGTACACACAGCACCCCACATTGACAGAAAAACACAGAATCGTTGACATTTTTGCAGATTTATTAAAAAAGAAAAACTGAAATATCACATGGTCCTA
>NW_015540850.1:381221-405408 GCF_001515605.1 Sinocyclocheilus anshuiensis | reverse complement strand
CATATATGTATATATACACATTTAACACAAATGATTATTTTTATTTATATATTTATTTGATTTATACATTTGTATATGTATATGTCTCTCTGTATATGTGTCAAACAAACCCCATAACTTGCACTGTACAAGCTGATGGTATTACTTTAAAGAAGTGACCTCGTTTCACACGATTACTTAATCGTGATGTAACCACTGTCTCTGTAATAAGCCGTTGGGTTGAAGCCATTAGCAATCATATTCACCTCAGCAAAGTGTCCTTGATGGACAATGCCATGATAGGGCATATTTGTCCACCGATTACACTCTTGTCCAGGTGTAACGCAGCAGTTGTGCGTCAGTCTCGCAGCCAAGCTCTAAATACCCTGCCATCCATGGAGAGGACAAGCTGTTCTGCATAAGCACAGGCTGTTTTGTCTCTCTCCAGCTGAATCATGTCTACCCAATCCCCCTAACCGGCTACGAGAGACCCTCTAGCACCACTAAAGAAGAGTACGTGCTGGCCTGTTGTCATAGCAATTGGCTATACCTGCCTAAAGCCCCATTCACACCAAGAATGATAACTATAAAGTTAACTATAAAGATAACGATATTAGCGTCCACACCAGCGAACGATATCGTCTGTTTATTCTAAGCGCATGCGCGTCTACTTTTTTAAATTCTTGAGCTTGTTACAGCAGGATGGATTCTGATTGGCTGTCAGTGTTTTATCGTTCATCAGCTGGAAAAAAAATCGTTTTGAAAGTGATCACAACGATATCGTTTCTCTGTATCGTTATCGTTATAGTTGTGGTGTGAACTATGCTATTCTTTAATATTGAGAACGATTTTTAGAACTATATCTTTATCGTTATCTTTATAGTTATCGTGCTTGGTGTGAATGGGCCTTAAGGCTACGTTTACACTAGTGCGTTTTTTGTTTTAAAACTCACTTAAAAAACTTAAAACTTTTGCTATGGTTACGCCTGTCGTTTACACTACTCTGGCATTTTCGACCCTTTGAAAATGGAGACTTTCGAAAACACAGAATACCCCATTTTAGTTTGAAAACACTGGGGTTGTGTTTCAGTGTAAACGGACCAAAACGGAGACTTTTGAAAATGATGGCATGGCTGCCCACATTCTCTCTGCGTATCGTTGACGACCGTGTAAACAATAACTATTTACACGTTTATGCGCATACCCAGTGTACATGAGTGGTCATGTGACATGCGTTTTCGGTTGTGTAGTGTGGACGGAGATCGTTTCTGAAACGCAGTGAAAACACCAGTGTAGACGAGGATCGTTTAAATTTTAAAACGCATAACTTTTGCTACGGTTATGCCTGTCGTTTACACTACTCCGGCATTTTAGACCCTCGAAAATGGAGACTTTTGAAAACGCTGCAGACCCTGTTTTAGTTTGAAACCTCCGGGGTTGCATTTCAGTGTAAACAGACCAAAACGGAGACTTTTTAAAACGATGGCGTGGCTGCCCACATTCTCTCTGCGTATCCTTGACAACCGTGTAAGCAATAACATCATGTTAATTGTTGTACCCATAGATATGTATAGCTAGAATCCCCATTCGACCGCTCCAAGCACGCAGACGCATCCGCCATCTAAATAATAGGGAATCTACCTATACATATCTATGGTTGTACCTGCATGAGTGGTCATGTGACATGCGTTTTTGGTTGTGTAGTGTAGACGAAGATAGTTTCTGAAACGCAGTGAAAACGCCAGTTTAGACTACACTAGTGTAAACAGGGCCTTAGTGTACACCAAAACGGAGACTTTTGAAAACGATGGCGTGGTTGCCCACATTCGCTCTGTGTATCCTTCATGCAGTGAAAACGCCAGTGTAGACGAGGATCGTTTTCATTTTAAAATAAAAACGCACTAGTGTAAACAGGGCCTAATTGAGCCGTTCACACCAAGGACAGTATTAGCCAAGGACATGTTGTGAACGCGCTCAGGACAGTTGGGCATTGCGGTGGATCAGAGGTAAAAAATGATATAAATACTGTTCAGTTTCTTGCACAGACCAACCGTTTCGTGTCTTAAGACCTCAATGTATCAATGTATAAACAGGGTTTAATTGGTTTTGTCTGTGTGTTTTTTTTTTTTTACTCTCAAAGCCGTGGAGCCCATTGTCTGCCATTATATGACTGCAACGGTTTGAGTTAAAAATCTTTGTTTGTGTTCTACTGAAGAAACAAAGTCACCTACATCTTGGATGCCCTGGGGGTAAGCAGATAAACATCAAATTTTCATTTTTGGGTGAACTATCCCTTTAAGCCTAAAATGTGTTTTAATGTCACTACTGATGAGGATTGCATGATCTTTGAATAATATTGGTCTTTAAATGCAAGATATTTAAAGTGTACCTGAAGTAGCTCTACTTACAATAGTTCCACTTTAGCACAATCAAATATAATTCAGTATATCTTTAGTTGGAATTCAGCAATACTTCCGCACAATTAAAGTGCATTTAGTACAAAATTAGTTGTTCCAATTTAGCAGACTTTAAATGTACCAGTTAAGTATTTTTATTAAGTACATAAATATATAAATGCATGCTATTTGTAGTGTACTTAGCATGAAATAAATGTATTTCAAATACATTTTTGTATATTTATTTTTTCACTAGTAAATTCCATATCACATTTATTACAATAAAATATAATTGGAATCACTTTCAGAATGATTTTTCAGTTCACAAACGATAAAAACATCAACAGCCAATCAGATACGAGCATTAACGCGCCAAGCGATGCGCTTTTAATAAACAGAACATACTAGTGATGGGAAGTTCGGATCATTTTACCGACTCGGACCCCCGAGACGACTCGTTCTTCCCGAGTCACATTAAAGATTCATTCAAAATGAACGAATCGTTCAAGAACGACCCAACACTAGAACATACTGTCAGTTGTTGTGTGTGGATGCTAGTTATCGGCGGGTCTTAACCCAAATGAGGAACTTAAAATAAGTTATGTAGGCCATAAACTAAACAATAACATATCTTTCTTAATATATACAATCCGAAAAGAAAAACAAATAATCAGATAGTGACTAAAACCTCAGGATATGAGCGTGGAAGGGTGTTGGCTAGTTGTGGTGCACTGTCGCTGAGGTGAGACCTGGGAAACAGGCAGCTGGTGTCTTTCTGTATCCTGGGCTGTACAAAGACAACACTCGTTGCCGTGGGCGTGTACCGGCACTCGGTGATTGACGCACTTCCACTCCACCCTCCTTTCGCTGTCTCTAAAGGCTGTTATGCGAATCCCACAGGTCTCCATTCATTACAAGGTGAGCGCGCTACTGACAGAAAATGCCGTTGCCTTGGCAACCAACAGACATGGCGCGTAGTCATCGTACATGAGGGAATGTTTATAATGATCCCAGTGACCTGACTGGAATTACAAACTTCCCAAGTAGTAATTATTTAAAACTAACCCACTTACAGAATATAGTCTACAGTAAGTGTAGGCCTACTACTCACAAGCTAGCAAATATGGCGTAGAGGAATAAATTAAACGTTGCAAATATAAAAAAAAAATACTAAACAAATATGAAAGAATAGAGGAGGAGGGTAAACATTTAGAGGGAAACATTTGAATCCCCATGTCAAACACAATTAGCTTTGAGCGAATAGAAGCATATGTAGCCTACATGACTGACAGACGCTGATGGAAACCAACTTTGCCCATCAGCTAGAGCGTTGCATATTATAATTTTGTTTGTGTTCATTGCTTTCCTGCAGGTTGTAAGACTAATTAAGACTTTTACGAGCCAATTATACACTAGCTGATGCCAACGAAACATTCCTGTTTTCTTGTCTGCCCTCCTCTCTCTCAGCGCTCAGAGAGTTGCTGATCATCACGTTGATGGATGCAATATTAATCAAGTATTTACCGAAAGGCTTTCAAGATGTGTGCGCCTCAGAGAATGATAATATGATGAAAGCTGCTTTGATGTCAGGAGATGGTTGATAATTTACCTGAGGGTGGAGAGGAAAAAAAAAAAACATTAAAATCCTGACAGAGAGGTATTTTAAAGATTCATATTTCTCACCTATGCTGAAACCTGTCAAGAACATGACCGGGTCATAATTCAACACAAAATCAAAAGAAAGAAAAAGAGAAATTTTGCTTTTGCAGTTTGCTTATTCTCATTACCGTAATGCAACAAAAAATGATTCTCATTACTAATAAGTAGTAATTCAAATAATAAATAAATAATAAAAATAGCAAATAATAAACTTAAATAGTAAAGTAGACTATCATGTAAATCATGTCAGTATTTGTTAATCTGATATAATGCTATATATATACAGTGGGTACGGAAAGTATTCAGCCCCCCTCAAATTTTTCACTCTTTGTTATATTGCAGCCATTTGCTAAAATCATTTAAGTTAATTTTTTTTCCTCATTAATGTACACACAGCACCCCATATTGACAGAAAAACACAGAATCGTTGACATTTTTGCAGATTTATTAAAAAAGAAAAACTGAAATATCACATGGTCCTAAGTATTCAGACCCTTTGCTCAGTATTTAGTAGAAGCACCCTTTTGATCTAATACAGCCATGAGTCTTTTTGGGAAAGATGCAACAAGTTTTTCACACCTGGATTTGGGGATCCTCTGCCATTCCTCCTCGCAGATCCTCTCCAGTTCTGTCAGGTTGGATGGTAAACGTTGGTGGACAGCCATTTTTAGTATCATTATATAATAGTAAAGTATATATATAATCATTGTGGTAATAATGATATGATGAGATTAAATGAATATGATTTTAAAAATCAAATAAAATATTTAATTATCATTACCATAATGTACAGAGTTATACATAATTCATGCTAGTATTTGTTAATCTCATAATCATTACCATAATGCTAAAAATATTTCGTTCACATTTCCACAATGGAAATAAAAATATATTTCCTAAATTGTATTCATAAAATTTTAGTATTTTTATCTTATTACTGTAGCGCAAAGAACAATATCTAATTCTCATTACCATAATGCATATAAAGTAATAATACATTACTTAAAACTGTAAAGTATTTGTAAATCGTTGATGTCATTACGTAATACAAATAAAATAATATATAAATTATTAGTATGTGTTAATAAATAATAAAATCTTTGTATTAAAGGTTTTGTACTGTAATGCAGCCAAAAAACAAAAACAAAAAAAAAAACATTACTGTAATGAGAATAGTAAGGGTAAATGTGCTTAATTGTCATGAAATGTCACAATGCAAAAAATCTTGTTCCAGAAAAAAGTTCTTGTTTTTCATTAAAAATTATTTCCAATTTTTTTACTCCTAAACTTATATACCAAACCTGACTTGCTGACCATGTTTGGCAAACGGCATGAACAAAGACATCAATGTGCTTCGGTTCTCTGGAAATGATTAAATGCATGCAAGTCATTTTGAGAGAAATATAAATGGGCCTGGAATTATAAATAGACCCTGTCCTGATTTGATCCAACACCTTTTCTCTGATTTAGATAATTAGGCTATGTGAGTCATAATGTTGCACTGTCCCTTTGGATGAGCTGTCTGAGTGAAGAGCCATGTAGAGGTGTGTGTGTGTATGTGTATGTGTTGTGTGTATGTATCATATCTGTGTGGGCTCTAATGAGTGAGCTGAGGGAGAGAAAATGGTGTAAAATGAACAACCACAAACAAGCCAAAAACGCAAAAAGCTTTTTATTTGTAGAGCTCGGAGGATCAAGTGCATTACGTACATGTGTATTTCTTGTTCATGTGTGAGTCCGCGGCCAAACAAATGCGTGTGTATTGCGCCAGCCCACGTGGGTGTGTGCTGTTTTAGTAGGAGCTGAATCGATAACCTGAGGGCAGGGAGTGGAGACGCACAAGGAAATGCAATTCTCTGGTCGCCCACCTCTTCCTGTCCCGCCCCCTCACCAGCAGCCCACAGACCAGCTCGGCCTCTAAAAAACCTGTTTGATTGGGGGAGAGGAAATGAAACCAAACAAACATGTGATGAAATAAATAGACGGAGAGGTGCAAAGTGGTCATAAATCAAAGAAGGTCTGATGGGAAATGCAGGGTGACATGCACGCTGTCAGCGTCCTTGGCACAACAACACCGCCTTGTTTGCAAACCCTCCTGTATTGCCTAACAATCCGGAATTCATTTCTGATTCACTGCCATTGTTCTGTGCACAATAAGGTAATGCGCTTGAGTCAGCACCCTGAGCCGTGCCAAACGTCTGCTGTGAATTTAATTTGCGCAACGTAACAATGCCGCATCTTTGACCTGATATGGTGCTTCTCATGCATTTGGATTATGCCAAGATTTGTAAAATGAACCGACTTCCTGTGCTACAAGTACCTTGTATAAGTCTTTTGAGGAAATCACTAAGTAAGCATTTTTCAACTGGTGGGCCACGACCCCAAAATGGGTCAAAGTTCGCGGAAAATACAAAATTCAAATAATCAGATAATTTTTCATGATTTAACTTTTAAAAGAGATGAGATGCTTCCTATGTATACGTCAAATCAACATCAAAATGACTGTATTTTGGTGCACAGTCATCTTGCTGTAGCCAGATGCCAAATAAACAGGGCCTCATCACTGGAAACCATAAATATAATGCAAAATAAAATAAAATATGACCCCAAAGTGCATTAATTATGGGTTCAGATGTAAATAACACTTCCCCTGTTATTTAAGCATTTTAAAATTTTTAGCCTAAATCAACTTAATAATATATATATATAAAATTAAATATTAAAATGTAACTGTATATAAATATAATACATTCTAAAAATATATGGAATACATAAAATATAATTTCAAATCAAAGAAGGTGGGCATTTACTATTCAAGCCGAACATTAATTCTTGCGTGACGCATTTTAATGGTGAAATAGTGTGCGTTCTTACCAGTAGCTAAACATTTGACAGGTTTTTATGATAGAAATCTCAACGACATATAGTAATATGCATACTACTTGACTTTTTTTTGTCGATTTTTGTAGTTTGTCCATGTAATTAGTAATTTAATTATTTTGGTCTGCCCCAGTGTTCAAGATAGTGTTATAGTCTTCATATAATATAATTATCAACACATACTCTACTCTAAGTTCTCTAAGGACATTGTAGTGGCAAAAACACACCAGTAGGGGTCTCCCACTGATCAGCTCACCTCTAGGGCCCGAGAAAAGGACGACGGCCTCTTGAGTAGAGTAGCTGATCCGGCAGAGGACAGCTGTCTAGGGCACGTTTTTCCCATGGTAGGGCCTTCAAACCACCTCGGATACCTCTCACGGTAGCCTTCATTCCGGGAAAGACCGAACAGCTGCCCTCCCCCTCAACCCCCTAGTCATTCCTTCATCTGCCCCCTTTGGACTCACACATGCCCATTCAACCTTCCACCCACTCACAAAGGAATGTTAGGGGAGGGTGGACCAGGAATACCATGCAAAAAGGCTGGAAGAAAATGACGATACAAGTAAAAAAAGACGGTACCTAAGAGGAGGAAAAAATGCAGAAGAGGGGAAAAGGGAGTTTGAAGTCGTGGAACAAACGCTAGATCCCCATCCTGTGCCTCATGCAGCACTCGAGCTTGTTTTGTCATGCGCCGAAACGGACCCTCAGGTCATGCTGCATGCCTTCACAGCGCACACACATGGGCTTTTGTCTGCAGATGGAAAATGGCATCAGTGCACTCACTATCTGGAAGAAGAGTTCATCGTGAACAATATATGTTCACGAAGGCCAAGCGATGTATGCATTCAGAACATTCCTTTGATGTCAAGTGAGTCGTGAATCATTTCAAAACCAAGTATTGTGTTACGCCTCGAATGAACGTTTCACCTTGATCCAACTTACTTGATCCAACTCACCATAATCACACTCACAGTCACCTAAAGCATTGCAAATGACATAATCAAAGCAGTCGGCCCACACTGTCATTCAAAGCTTCCAAAAATTCCAAAATGTCAAAATTTCCAAATGTTTATTCATTCACTCCCTACACAATCTTGTCATTTCCCTTACTTTTTTGCTTTAAACTAAAGTTTCAAGTTTCATTACTAAAGGTAATGCAGCAATTTATCTCAGGACTGACTGGTTTGGTTCAAGGCTTAAAACTCTTTAATGAACTATTATTTAAATGTCTAGGAAAAAAATGAATGGGAAAAATACCTTAGGAGCACAAGCATCAGAAAAACATTCATTTTCTTGTGAGATTTAAGCACTATGCATCCTTATTCATGCAAAAATGACTGGGTTTACCTTTTAAAATAGCATAAGATATTAAGATTTGTGAACATTTGAATATTTCCTTCTCCCACTTGGAGTTTTTTCACTTATTTCAAGCATAAACCTCACTAAATATTATTCTCTAACAGCTATTATTGCAGCCTTGTTATTGCAATGATTGAAATTCAGTTCTCATTGACATGGAGTACAACCGTAAAGTTCAAGGAACACTGGGAATGTCTGTAATAATTTGTGTCTGTAATAATTTGTGCCGGCGCTGGGTGTGAATGGTTTTCCATCAAGAAATACTAAGGAATGACCATATTTGGTATGCAAGGCTGGTGATTTCCAAAAGGGATGCACAGAACCTTGAACACAAACAGATACTTAACTAACCTACACACAGTTGGGCATGAGGTATAAGGGTTCGGCTCTGTGTGGGAGTCATTTGAACTCAGTCCACACAAGCCAAGGCAGGTGGTGTTGACAGAGGACATAATGACCCCTCTTTAGGCACAGGTGGCCTGGAGCAAGGCCTCTCCTCTCTGAGGTATCCTACAAAACAGAGGTGGAACATGCAGGCATTACTATTTCAAGCGAAGTACAGACCGCTCTAGGATGTTCCATACTGCCAGTAATCCATGCGGTGGGAAGGGTAGCCCACCAAAATTTTGTCCCCACATTCCTGCCTGTGAGTCAGTCAACATATAATTTAGCCCTATAAGTCAGCAATGAGCATTCAACCAAAAGATTCAGTCATTATTTACTCACCCACTTGTCATTCCAAACCCTTACTGTTATAAACATACTGTTATTGTTTCCCGGTGGAACACAAAAGAAAAATTTTAAAGGAATCTTTAACTCCTATAGCTAGTCGTACTTCTCTTTAATGGAACATCGAACATTGTTGAACTTTGTTGCATCGTTAATGGTCTCTGTTACTCTCTGTTACTCTGTTACTGTCATTAAAAATTACTTGTAATAAATTATTTGATGCAAATCTTTGTCAGTGTGAACACCTGTTAATGGGAAAGAGTCAATAACCTTTAGCATTTTAATATCTTTAGCATAAGACATTTCAAGAAACTTTAGCAATAACAGCTTTAACAAAAGACATCTAAAGAACCTTTAGCGTTTTAGCAGCTTTAACACAAGACACCAAATGAACCTTTAGCATTTTAACATCTTTAGCATAAAACATTAAAAGAACCTTTAACATTTTAGCATCTTGAACAAAACACACAAAACACCTTTAGCATTTTAGTCTTTTGCACAAGACATCAAAAGAAATTTCAACATTTTAGCATTTTTAACACAAGACATCTAAAGAACTTTTCGCATTTTAGCATCTTTGGCATAAAACACCAAAATAACCTTTGGCATCTTTAACAAAATACACCTAAAGAACCTTTAGCATTTTAGTATTTACCAAAAGACATCAAAAGAACCTTCAACATTTTAGCACCTTTAACACAAGACATCAAATGAAAAGGATCATTAGCATTTTAACATCTTTATCAATTTTAACATTATTAGCACAAGCTATCAACAAAACTTTTCAAATTTTAGCATCTTTAGCACAAGATATCAAAAGAATCTTTAGCATCAGCATCTTTAACAAAAGACTCTATAAGAACCTTTAGCATTGCGCCATCTTTAGCACAAGACACCAAAAGAAAATAACCTTTTGCATTTTAGGGTGATGTAGACCTAAGCGCATCCAAAATCTTGTTTCACAGTTGTAGTGATATTTGAAATATACACGTCCACACTGAAAATCTGAGATTCAAACCTGGAAATAAACAATTATTCAGATTCTGTGACTATTTCTAGGTCACTAATCAAGTAAGCAAAATTGGGACACATTAACAGCCATTCTGATAACATAATTTGTGATAAAAAAAGTGTTGAATGAGCAAAATCCTAAATGATCTTTGCGCAGTTAACTGCACTAATGTTCATTCATTTGGTTAAGTGCACTAATATCGGAGTAAGTGTAAGTTCACTGTCTTCTGTATCCTTATCATCCTCCTTCCCTCTGCCAAGTTGGATTTTTACAGCTGCTTTAATACGACATAAAGATGAGTCAAAGCTAAGCTGGCAAAACACACGCTGAGCTCTTGATTAACATCAAGCACATAAATCCATGTTTCGAGAGAGCCTATTTTTCCCACTCACTTCATGCCTACTCAAACCGAAAGTGCCTGTAAGGACTGTACGTGTCTCTTTGGCGGAGGCCGGACGCCTCAGCCAGACGCTGGCTTTCAAAAAACAGGCGATGCCGGTTAACGAGGGGAGAGAGAGGTAGCTGTGCTCCATTTAGAGCGGAGAGCGCTGGGTGTAGGCGGGATGGTGGTGCATGGGCGTTTCTGCGCAAAGGGCAATGTCTGTGCGGAGCCGATTCAGCGGCCCTGAGCCTTGTCACCTTTGAGCCGGACGCTCGCTGTGGCTGCCTCCCACTCCCCATTCGCAACCCCCCCTGTTTTCACACTCCAACTCGGGCGCTGAATGTGTGTGTCTGTACTTAACCGCCCCCGGAGAGGCTGCTGGAATCAGAATGTATGTCTGGCTGGGCAAGAGAAAACTGTACGGTTTAAACGTCTGATTGAACTCGAGGCGCTTACAATTGCTGTAATTGTTGGTGCATTTTAGCTTTGGGCCGCTTACACTCTAGACTTTGTCGGTTTTTAAGCACTCAAGGTTTGGTTCATCTGAACCCTGCTATGCTTTGCAATTGATATGAAAGTGATTCGCACAAACTTGTGGAAATGATGACGTACAGTTTTCACCATCGCAATCTCACAGTCAACCTTATTATACACTCTCAAAGCTGCTTGTGTCTGGATAAATTGCTGTTGGAGAGCAGCTTGCATTTTTTTCTTGTTTCCACAAATTTGCAGTGTAAAGTTTTGCTGGTAAATCAAATGGCACAATACTTCAATACCACTACAGTGATATTCATGCTGTGATGCTGACATATCACGGTTTGGATTGTAATATGAAAAGAGGTCTGTGGGGGAAGAGGGAGTGAGGCGGAACTGAGCGCTTGTTTGGACCAACCAACTGAACCAAGTGTGAAACTCTCACGTGTGTAATGCGTGTGGTTACACACTTGAGAAGGTCACAGCGTGGTTTCTGTATATTTAAAGGTGGCCCAATGACCTGCTAGTATGAAGTTTTTGGTTCCCAAATCAATATTGCTTAAATATTATATTCCAATGGCAGGTTGTAAAGAAAAAAGAGTTCGGGAAACATTGCACAATGGGAAGCAACCAAGAGCCAGGAGCAGTTAGAACTCTACGACCCTTTTTTCTGAGTGTGAATTATGCAACAGGTCTGCAGACAATGACATTTGAATGTGCTGACTGTCTTGGAGGCAGCACGCACGTGTATGTGATGGAAAAAGATGACCTTCTCGATAGGGGCACTGCTAATGCACATTCTGCAATCCTGCTAGCTGCCAAAACTTGTCTATTTAAGCATCTTAATTAGTCACAAATGTCTTAAAAATAAAACCTGCTCCTTTGAATGTCTGTTATCACTCAGAACTTTACAAAAACCAACCAAATGCAGACGCTCTGAACGGCTTACAGTGAATGAACAAAAAGAATAAAGCAAGCTCCAAAATGTCATTTCACAAAGGCTGCTATTGTGTTGTGCACTCAGAAAGTCAAAGTGTCCTTTCTATCTTTAACTGCCTGACTTTAATTTCCAAGTTTGAAACATTAAATGGAAAAATAGCAGTAAAAAGGAATTTTTTGCATGCTTAAATGTCATTCTTGAACTTGGTGAGTGCGCACTTCCAGTATGATGTCCGTGTAAACACGGCACGTCAGCGTAGAAGAATGCAGGGGGTGCACGAGGCCCTGGGGACGAGGCCATGGGGCAAAGGAGTAGGAGGAAGTCTGTCAAACAGAAGAGGGGGTGTAGTGCCTGTGGGCAGAAAGAGAGAGCAAAGGGGGAGGAACGCGGAGGAGTGAAGAGGTAGCCTCGAAAGAAAGAAAGAAATGAGAGAAAGAAAATAATCCAAGTAAAGGTTGAGGAAGAGGCCCTAAACTTCAAAAGCCAGGAGAGCAAGAGCTTTAATTATTCAGTTGTGGTGCCCTGCTGAAAACAATTAAAGGAGACCTTCAGCAGATCCCGGGTCAAGCCCTTTGCTGGCCATGATGCAGGAGCTTGGGAAATGCAGGCCAACATCCTGAAAAAATACATGACCTTGTGCAAGAAAGCGCCTTTTGGTCCATTCCAGATGCACTGGTTTAGACCTTACGGACAAATAGTGAGATCTTCATGGGAAGGTCAGAATCATGAACTTTGACAATCGAGATTCTGTGCCAATTTTCAGATATGAAGGCTACTCAGTTCCCTTGGCCTGGAATATTACAGTGTCTAATATTAGCTAGAAGTAGAACTTACAAGAACACAAACACAGGGGGTTAGAAAATCACCAACATGGTGATCTACTGTTGGTGCATCTGCAATAGTTCGTAGTTTCGTCTTCTCAGTTTCTTTTTCGACTGTGAAAAAACAGGCTGGGCCACCTGTGATTCCACCTTGTGAAGCAACTGATTAGCGCAAAAAAAAATTCAAGGACCATATGTGAGTTGAGCATATAGAGTAAGCATGGCTTTAATAATTTGCACATAGTATGCTGATGATGAAATTTATGCCACATGCACTGTGCACATACACTAAAATGAAGAATACTTTTGACTTAGGGATGCATGATACAGCGGGTAAAATAAGTATTGAACACGTCACCATTTTTCTCAGTAAATAAGTTTCTAAAGGTGCTGTTGACATGAAATTTTCACCAGATGTTGGTAACAACCCAAGTAATCCATACATACAAAGAAAACAAATCAAATAAGTTCAGAAATTAAGTTCTGTATAATAAAATTGAATGACCCAGGGATAAAGTACCGGTATTGAACACACTTACTGAAATTAATTTAATACTTCATACAAAAGCCTTTGTTGGTAATGACAGCTTCAAGACACCTCCTGTATGGAGAAACTAGTCGCATGCATTGCTCAGGTGTGATTTTGGCCCATTCTTCCACACAAACAGTCTTCAAATCTTGAAGGTTCTGTGGGCCTCTTCTATGAACTCTAATATTTAGTTCTTTCCATAGATTTTCTATTGGATTCAAGTCAGGTGATTGGCTGAGCCATTCTAGCAGCTTTATTTTCATTCTCTGAAACCAATTAAGAGTTTCCTTGGCTGTGTTTGGGATAATTGTCTTGCTGAAATGTTCACCCTCATTTCAACTTCATCATCCTGGTAGATGATGATGGTAGATGTAGATGATGGTTTATGGTAAAATAATGTTCTTTCCATTTCCGGATTATGGCCCCTACAGTGCTCGCTGGAACATTCAGAAGTATAGAAATCCTTCTGTAGCCAATGCCATCATTGCAACAATAAGTTTGCGAGGGTCTTGAGAAAGCTCTTTGCTTTTACCCATCATGAAATGTCTCTTGTGTGACACGTTGGTAATGAGACACCTTTTTATAGGCCATCAGTTGGGACTAAACCAGCTAATATTAATTTCCACTGACTAGGGAATTGTATTGCTGTATTGCTTTCTAATTACTGATAGATTTCAGCTGGTGTCTTGGCTTTCCATGCCTTTTTGCACCTCCTTTTCTTCATGTGTTCAATATTTTTTCCCTTTGTCATTCCACTTTATTACACATAACTTAATTTCTGAACTTATTTGTATTGTTTTCTTTGTATGTATGGATTACTTGGGTTGTTACCGACATCTGGTGAAAATTTAATGTCAACAGCACCTTTAGAAACTTATTTACTGAGAAAAATGGTGACATGTTCAATACTTATTTGACCCGCTGTATATTGGTATCGATTCATCACATTGGCTGATATTTTATATTTAATTGTGAATGCTCATTTCACATATTTTTACATTTGGATTACCTTTGCCATCATCTAAAACTAATTTGTATTTTTTATTTTATTTCAAGTAATAAAAATAGTAACAATATATTTTAATTAGTGCTGTCAAACGATTAATCGTGATTAATCGCATCCAAAATAAAAGTTTTTGTTTACATAATATACTGTATGTGTGCTGTGTATATTTATTATGTATATATAAATACACACACATGCATGTATATATTTAAAAAAAATAGGTTATGTTTATATATTAAATATATTTATTTATAATATAAATTATTTGAATATAAATATAGACATGTAAATACATGTAAATATTTTCAAAATATATACTGTATGTGTGTGTATTTATGTATACATAATAAATATAAACAGAACACACATATATTATGCAAACAAACCTTTTATTTTGTATGCAGTTAATCGCGATTAATCATTTGACAGCACTAATTTTAATAGTTTTAATTTTAGTTAAGTATCATAACTTAACTAAATATATTTAGACAAAATAGTATAACATTTTAATATTGGCCATTTATCGGCTTATGTGTACTTTTAAAATCATAACAGAATCTCAAGTTGAGTTCACTGTCAGGCAGCTGTTTTCCAAACTATGGGTAGTATGATTGGCAGTGGCGAGTCATAAACAGAGCCAGCCAGATCATAAAAAGAAAATCAGGAAAATGTGAGCGAGGCCTCAAATGTGTAAGAACTGAAAGTGTGCGAAACAGATCCGATTGTGCGTTTGTGAGTCATGGGTTGTGAAAGTTGTTGAGCTATAGCATTAGTCATCGTCGAGGAGTGAACGTGATCAGGGATGAACTTAGAGGGAAAGAAAGCATTGAACTCATTCACCTTTCCTTCTGTGGTCCCGTGACAGGAAGATGTGAGGGGAGTTTTGCAACAGTCAAAGAGGAAATCAAAACAAAGGCTTAAAGGAAAAGTTTGCCTAAAAATGAAAATTCTGTCATCTCAAAATAATTTTTTTGACATGAGGGTGAATACATAATGACATCATTTTAATTTTGGGTGAACTATCTCTTTAAGTAGGTGGTGAAGAGTTATGTAAGTGGGTTGGATGTCTCTCATCCATGTGTGTCTCCATGTCCATTGCGTGTTCGTTCAGGACAGGCACACTTTGTTTGCGAGTATTTCACTGTGTGAGAGGGTGTAAATGCTTGCGGTCTGTCCAGTCCTGTTCAGGGGGATGACAGGATGTTCATGTGACTGCTGTGTGTGTGTGTGGGTGGGTGTTACTCTGTACTGTGTGGGTTATGGGTGTGGGTTGTGATTATAGTCTTCTTGTGCCAAGTTCTCACAGTATTTCAGTCTGACACAACAACAACAAACCAACGCGCAGCAGATGCAGGCAGACTGATAGAAACATACCTCACACTCACAATTTTATTGCCTCATTCATGATAGTTCATATGTTAATGAGTGGTAACTCAAATATGAGACGTGTTTAAGTGATTCGGTGTGGAAAATGCCTGATCGGAGGCGTCTGCCATTGTGAATTTCCCAGATAAAGCTTTTAGTCATGGTGCACTCCCACACCAAAACACCTTCATTAGAACATATACCAGGAAGTACTTGACTGTTCATATATAATATAGACACTGCATGAGAGACTCTTACTTTATTATTAATATGAATCAGCTGTCTAGCTTCAATCTTTTGCTTTAATTTAAAGAGTGGAAACATAGGCTCTGTTTGAAAACTTTGTGAGCTGTGTTGCTGTCTACTGCCTACGTAGGCATCCTAACTGAGATGTTTCCTCATAAGGGAGTGATTTGGTGCATAGTGAGTGATTTGGAATGCTCTATACAAGAAGCAAATCCTTCTGGATTTGCCCAAATGTACATTTATAAAGTGAGTATACTATGAGTGTAATGCACTCTTATTTGTAGACAAAGGCATTAAAATAAACTATATAAATTTGATTAATGTTTTCAGTTAGAAATACTATATGTGTGTCAGGGGCGGACTGGGGCCAAAAAGTGGCCCTGGACTTTTTGGCATAGAGCAGCCCACCACACCACACCATAAATGACTGGCATACTTCTTTACATTATGATTTGTCTTTCCTGGTGTATATGGCAAATAGTAAATAATTTTAAAGATTTTTTACACATCTCTTTTACATAGAAGGACAGTTTAATATCACTAAGCTATGGGGCGTTTTTGTGTATTTTCGCCTAAATTTGACATACCCAAATTCAAATGTTTACCCTACACACATACAATGGAGGAAATTAAATAAAATGGTGTCATTCTATAGAAAACCCTTTGAACTACAAAATATAATTGTAATTCTTCATAAATAACATTATATAGGTTTTAAATATTACAATAAACACTAAACAAAACAAAAACACTAAAAACATAGGTGCTTTTTGATTTTTTTTTTTCAGAATTTTTTTTTTGAAAGTCTGTTATTCAGGTTCTGTTTGCTCCAGCTCCCTGCAACTTATATTGTTTGATTCCACTAGAAATTCCACTTCAAATTCGACATTGACGAGCGCTTTTGAACTGCTGCACTGAGCCAGAGCGCGCTAAATTAATTAGAATGTTTGACTGAAGTGGGCCGCACCGTGCGGGCCATTCGTCTGGGCCGATGGAGTGATAGGCTACGTGCCCTTACTATAATTCATTCTTTATATATATTTACGTAATGGGCCGACCCACATTGTACAGCGGCCCACCGGAAATCTCCCGGTGCTCCAGATGGCCAGTCCGCCACTGATGTGTGTAGTACTCTCAATTAATATATTAAATAAATGTTGATTTTAATGCTACATAATGTTAACATGAGTGTAGTAGTTTCACTTAATATTTTAAGTAAATTTGATTAATGCTTTTCGAATTAACAGTATAGTACTCTCAATTAATAGTGTATATAATAAATTGCATTTTATTAATTCTTTTGGCTACTAATCACAGTGTTGTACTCTCATAAAAAATCAATATATTTTATTACTGATTTTAGCTAAAAATAAGAGTCTTTCCCTTAATATATTAAGTAGTGCTGTCAAATGATTAATCGCGATTAATCGCATCCAAAATAAAAGTTTTTGTTTACATAATAGGTTATATGAGTGTGTACTGTGTATATTTATTATGTATATACAAATACAAACACATGCATGTATATTTTTAAGGAAAAGATGTTGTTTATATATTAAATATATTTATATATATAATATAAAATATAATAATATAAATATATAAATATATATACATGTAAATATTTTCAAAATATATACTGTATGTGTGTGTATTTATATATACATAATAAATAAACACAGTACACATACACATATTGTGAAAACAAAAACTTTTATTTTGGATGCGATTAAATGCTATTAATCATTTGACAGCACTAATATTAAATTAAACAAATCAAATATGTTTTTAATACTACAAATAACATGACAGTGTAGTACTGCCACTTACTAAATTAAATTAAATGTATTTAGTTTGGCTGCAAACAAGAGTACAGTAGTGAAGTAAATTAAATAAAAATGATAAAATTATCGTAAATAAATACAGTTGGGAGTACTGCACTTACACAAATATTGTAATTTAAATGTAAATGTAAAATAGTGATTTTAAATTTGATTGAACTTTTTTGTGTTGCATTCTGTACTAATAATTAACAATTCTTTTGCTTTGTCTGCCATCTTTAACTTTTTTCAATAAGCGTGCCACAGTGCAAACTGGGATTGACTGTTCCGCAAAGACATGTGATGCTGCCTGAATCTTTGACCAAAAGAGGTTATCTTAAAAGACTGGTGCCTTAAATGTCTGTCCAGGCATGCAGCTTGATTTTGTAACAGAGCTAATGTGTGTCGCAAGTACATGCTTATTGTTTAGACAGGCTACTCAACAAGCTTGCATATCGTCATTTGCAGCGTGTCCTGTTGCTTGTGAAAGAGCCGTTACGTCGACAGGTGTCAAAGGACAAATGCAACCACACCTACCGAAGTCTAGTTCTGTCCATAAACACGGCCATATTTGGAGCCGTGGGGCCAACAAACATCCCAAAGGCCCTGTACTGACCTCAACGAAGGCTTGCTTCAGCAACAAAATGCTTTTTCCTTAGTGTCGTCAAAGAATGTGTTGGCGTCTCGCTTTTTTTAAGTCTCTAGTTCATCATACGGAATATGTCTCTGCATGCATGTGTATATTTTGAGCATAATTTGCCACCCTTTGAGAATTCACCATCACGTAACAGCTGGCTGAATGAATTCCATGCAGTTCACGCTCTATTTTTTACGTCTATTTCCAAACTGTTCTGGATTCAGCGTGTCCCTGTGGTGAAGCGTTACTGGAAAAGATGCTTGGTCATGACAGGACTTGCTTTAAGGGGCATGAGAGGGCCAATTCCTTGGGTTTGGTCATCATAGGGTAGATACTGAGAGGATCATGTTCTTCCTTTGAGTCACATCAACAGCAGTGTGGTCTGAATGCAATGCCATACTTTCTGATTGAGTCGCTGTTCTGTTTCCTGCTTCCCATGTTCTTTGCATGTCGAGCGTGCTGTGACATGCTCACCCCGAATGCGTTTACACCTTGGAAAGATCTGGAAAAAAACAATGCCGATTAGTTTCCCAGAAATTTACTTGGAATATGATGTCATTGTAACTGAATGTGCAACGATGTACTTACTTCGGTTTCCTTGTCCCAAGATTTAGTGGCACAAACATATTTTTTCCACATTTCTTACGTCATTGGTTGTCTCAGTTTCGCAAGCTTAGCTTAGCCCAATTGGCAATTATTTTGACAGGTCTGGTGTCGTTTTCTTGGGAAGGCACACCTTTCCTCAACTCTCTGTGAAGTCCGGGATTGCACAGTTTCCTTTCTGCTGCGGTTGACACTCTTTTTACGGAAAAAGCTGCAGCTCAGCGGATTCTCTCAACCTTGAAACGGCAATTAGCCACAGATCAGTAGATTCATTACGTTGAATAATGGGGAGAGTTCGTAGCAACCCTCTACGTGCTACGTCTAACGGTGTTAGTCCACTCACCTTTCACCAAGATCATCCAAAACCACAAGAGACTATCCACCTTATTCTTCAACACAGAAGTAAGCCTATGGGCGAGACTTCCGGTTCATTAGCCGCTATAGGGAAATAATGAGAAGAATTACAACATGCAGTAAACGGTAAAACTGTTTGCACTACAAACCAGTGTGTTCATAATTAAGATAATGTATTACAGTAAAATGGTAAGACACCACTTTGCAATATCATGCAGCAAAATTAGCTGTTTTGTACAGCTAAAAATAGCTGGATGCAAATGAGACCAGAAGTCACACCCATAAAATTTACAAGTGGCCACGCCCACTCTCACGAAACAAATAAGGTGGATAGTAGTAACAGAAGCAGGACACTGATCCTCAGCCAAAGCCAATCACCTTGGATGGGCATGATTCATCCAGATGCATCATGGGAGTTACTCATTGCTGAATATGAACACTGATTCTCTTTAATGCACAAAACAATGCAACTTTTGTAAAAGGATTGTAAAAGTCACAAATTTTATATTGTGTCCATAAAAAAACTAAACTTGTGTTGATTCATATATTGTGTCCATGTGTTTTTGTTCTTATATTCCAGTTTTAGACCAGTGAATCTCAGACCTGGTTTTCAAACAAATGACGGGTAAGAAACATGTTTTTCAATTCAGTTGTTTATTCAGAACAGTGTTTTATTCAAAACAAATGACTCTCTATGAACCAGTTCTTTTGAGTGAATTAAAAAAAACATACAGTGCAACCAGTGTAGTCCGTTCATAAACAAATGACTCTTTTGAGCCTGGTCTAATGAGTCATTCAAAATGAATCATTCACCTTGCACAATGAGTCCAAAATTTTCGTATGCGTTTTTTCGTTGTTGTTTTCTTCGTATTCGCCATCCTTTCCTATCAAAATGCTTGCTACGGAATGTGAAAACACAGAAAATCAAACCTGATCCGGATTTTTTAATGACGGACAAAAGTCCGTATTTATTTTTTAACGTACAAAAATTTCGGATGAGAATTTCGGACTTCGGACCTTTACTGTTTGATTCAGTCTGATGGACCCTTCACTGAATCAGAAAACTATCAGAATCAAATGTGAAAATACAAATTTAATTAACAAAATTCAAAATTCTAATAGTATAATCATAAAAATATTGTATCCAAATGTCTTCTTTACTAAAATAAACACTGTATTATTATAATAATATAATTCAAATATAAAATGATTCAAATGAAATGATTTTATGATTAAATGATTAAAATAAAAAATCCTAAAATTAAGTGGTATAATCAAAAGTGAAACCGGATCAAGATCTGAATCACACCTAAAAGCTTGCGAATCAGAATTTTATCATGAAATCTGTACCGATACCCAGGCCTACAGAGTTGCGTCCCATTTCGCATGCATAAAACAAAAACACATAGTCTAGTCAGATGTCTCTTTCTTGTATAGGTGGGTGGCTCTTGGCCAAAATTAGCGGACAAGGTTTTATACAAATAGTCAAAAGTCTGGCTTTGCGAAAGTACCAGTGAAAAATTCCGTGGATGCAGGATTAAGGGAAGTGGTACTTTATGTCGATTTTTGCACATCCCTTTTTTTTTTTTTAAATGTCTGAGGTTTGACTAGAGAAGGGTTTCTTTTTCTCATGGTCTCCATAAAGGGCAGATCCTCAACATTGTGATGCGTTGCCTAGATGTGACCTTTGAGCCTTTGAGTAGGAAGGAAAGTGGGAGAGCGAGGGATGGGGAAAAGGAATTGTTGACAGAGGACGGACAACAGACTCAGCTTTCCCTCGGCGGATGGAATGATGGCTCAGCAGGATGAGTGGGTGTCAGAGTGGGATTAGAGCATCATCCATTTGTTCTCTTTTGTTTTTCCGCTCGCTCTCTATCCTTCCCCCTCTTTTTCCCATATGCCTGTCCTGCTTCGTCTCATATATTGTGTCCATGTGTTTTTGTTCTTATATTCCAGTTTTAGACCAGTGAATCTCAGACCTGGTTTTCAAACAAATGACGGGTAAGAAACATGTTTTTCAATTCAGTTGTTTATTCAGAACAGTGTTTTATTCAAAACAAATGACTCTCTATGAACCAGTTCTTTTGAGTGAATTAAAAAAAACATACAGTGCAACCAGTGTAGTCCGTTCATAAACAAATGACTCTTTTGAGCCTGGTCTAATGAGTCATTCAAAATGAATCATTCACCTTGCACAATGAGTCCAAAATTTTCGTATGCGTTTTTTCGTTGTTGTTTTCTTCGTATTCGCCATCCTTT
The DNA here is from genome assembly GCF_001515605.1 of Sinocyclocheilus anshuiensis. Taxonomy (NCBI): domain Eukaryota; kingdom Metazoa; phylum Chordata; class Actinopteri; order Cypriniformes; family Cyprinidae; genus Sinocyclocheilus; species Sinocyclocheilus anshuiensis. The sequence goes on along the minus strand of NW_015540850.1, from coordinate 383,958 downwards.
CCTATCAAAATGCTTGCTACGGAATGTGAAAACACAGAAAATCAAACCTGATCCGGATTTTTTAATGACGGACAAAAGTCCGTATTTATTTTTTAACGTACAAAAATTTCGGATGAGAATTTCGGACTTCGGACCTTTACTGTTTGATTCAGTCTGATGGACCCTTCACTGAATCAGAAAACTATCAGAATCAAATGTGAAAATACAAATTTAATTAACAAAATTCAAAATTCTAATAGTATAATCATAAAAATATTGTATCCAAATGTCTTCTTTACTAAAATAAACACTGTATTATTATAATAATATAATTCAAATATAAAATGATTCAAATGAAATGATTTTATGATTAAATGATTAAAATAAAAAATCCTAAAATTAAGTGGTATAATCAAAAGTGAAACCGGATCAAGATCTGAATCACACCTAAAAGCTTGCGAATCAGAATTTTATCATGAAATCTGTACCGATACCCAGGCCTACAGAGTTGCGTCCCATTTCGCATGCATAAAACAAAAACACATAGTCTAGTCAGATGTCTCTTTCTTGTATAGGTGGGTGGCTCTTGGCCAAAATTAGCGGACAAGGTTTTATACAAATAGTCAAAAGTCTGGCTTTGCGAAAGTACCAGTGAAAAATTCCGTGGATGCAGGATTAAGGGAAGTGGTACTTTATGTCGATTTTTGCACATCCCTTTTTTTTTTTTTAAATGTCTGAGGTTTGACTAGAGAAGGGTTTCTTTTTCTCATGGTCTCCATAAAGGGCAGATCCTCAACATTGTGATGCGTTGCCTAGATGTGACCTTTGAGCCTTTGAGTAGGAAGGAAAGTGGGAGAGCGAGGGATGGGGAAAAGGAATTGTTGACAGAGGACGGACAACAGACTCAGCTTTCCCTCGGCGGATGGAATGATGGCTCAGCAGGATGAGTGGGTGTCAGAGTGGGATTAGAGCATCATCCATTTGTTCTCTTTTGTTTTTCCGCTCGCTCTCTATCCTTCCCCCTCTTTTTCCCATATGCCTGTCCTGCTTCGTCTCTCTTAGGGGAATTAGGATTTTCCAAATAAACACAAGTTAACGTTTACGTCTGCCAGCGAGATGGAGTAGCGCTTCATTAACCTTGCGTTGTCTTTCCCTGGGTTGCGCAGACAGGCTATTAAACAAGATCGCAGATTCTTCATGTGTCTACAAATGGAAAACCAAACCCTGCGCTGACAGACTACACAAACACACGTTCAAAACAGTGTAGGATCAAATGGCTTCAACTAATGTTTCTTTGTAGGTGTAAACCAAAGCTATAATTCAACTCAGACCTTGGACCACAGAACATCGATGTGGTAAAAAAAGGCTGTAATATCATTATGACTGATCTTTTAGGCTGTTCATTGTTGTTACTGGGATTATGCAATAATGTTCCAGTGGATTTCTCATGAGTCATAATAAAACTACAGCATTCCAGACCAAAAGATTTTCCACTTCTAAGAGCGCAGTCCAAACGGAGTATTAAAGTGGACAAAAATGTACAGATTTGTACAAAAATATTACTGTAAAAAGTTCAACAGAAAAGGAAAAATTAAGAGATTACAAGAACTATACTATATATTTCTCAGTTCTACTTTTGTTACATTATACTTAACTGATTCATACCATACTTCTGGTCTGGATTGAGAACTGTTCACTGAAGTCTCATATTTAGTCTCCTCAGCCATTCTGACGTTGGTGTCGCGCACAGATTGATATCACTGTTTCCGTGTAATGGGTTGAAGCTCCATTTTTAGACGGTCTATCATGTGTATCGTCCTGCATGGGTGACTCTATGAGCATGATATCTGACAAATAATGAAACACTCATGAGAATACTGACTGTAAACTGAACCACAGCTTATTTAACTGTATATTACTATTCCACCAGAAACTCTGGCACTACGGCATTGAAAGCAAGTCTACTTATTGAACTGCTATACTATATAAGTCTCAAATGATCAAGTCTTGAAAGTTAAGTTGTGTTCTTGCTAGGCCTCAAAATATGAGAAATAGTATGTAGTATAATCATGGTAATATTTGCATTTTGTATCCAAATGTCCACTTTCATATAGGACAATTGAGGATAATTCAGTTATTTTAAATATTGAATTAAATTAACCACAGTTGGGCCCAAAGCATCTAAGACCACACTGAAAATCTGAGATTTGTAGTTTTTAGGTATAATAATAATAATAAATGTAAATTAAAAAATCCCAAAATTAAATATTAAAATCATGCAAATATTTGCATTTTGTATCGAAATGTAATTTTTATAAAGGATAATTAATTAAAATAAATATAAATATATTAAAAAGTATATAAATATAATAATAAAATTACAACTAAAATGAAATAATTCAATATGTCTACTTTTAATACATACATATATACTCACACACACACACACACACACACACACACACTGAATATATATATACAATGAAGCATTAAAACCCCCCCCCAGAAATGAAATATTGTAATCATGCAAATATCGTGAAAAAATCTGAAACTTAAATATTTACTTCAATGTTTGACTCAAATTCTGCACCCTGTATTTTCAATGAAGGATTTTTTATTTTTTTAAATTGGAACCAAAAAAAATCATGCAAATACACAATATAATATTACATAGTCCCTTTAGCACCATTTCTGTCAGGACCACTATCGTCAAAGATGATTGACAATTAGCATACAGTTTGGATTGGCGGTATGGTTC
>NW_015540850.1:361108-371479 GCF_001515605.1 Sinocyclocheilus anshuiensis | reverse complement strand
TCAGCTGAAGGTCAGCTGATGCGAGCTTGACTAACGTGACCTGCCAGAACTAATGCTACGCTTGATTTTCCTCGCTCTGCGTTAATATTAAATCAGTCAGTCATATTTCTCCAGTTGTGTCTTATTTGTCATCAGTCACCATTGGAAACTAGGACACACTAAATTGTTTAATAACAGACTTTAGCTTGTTCTCACGGAGCCGTGCACGAGTTGCCCCCGCACCAGCCCTTAGCTCTGAGCGCTCGAGGAGTAAGAACGCATTGATTTCTTTGCTATTAGTCTGAGAAAAGCCGTTTTCTTGCTGGAAACTAAAACTGAATTATTTATTTCCTCATTCAATTTTTATTGCGCTCTCCTGGTGGAAAAATAATGCTTCCTCAATTAGACGGTGTCTCTCCCCCACTATCCTGCTATCTTGCCTCTTTCTGCCGTGGTCTCGCTCTCCAGCTCTCCTCTGGATGGTTAAATGTGGACAGAGCCTGAGTGTCGGAAGTCATGGAGTGTGACAAAGAGCCACACACGGAGAGGAGAATTAGATCATGTAATCTGAACTGCTGGCACTGGTGTAACTATAACTAACTGTATTACACACTGGCCATCTGTAGCCATTACGTTCTAGTGCTTGACACTGTACTAATGTCTAAACAGAGAAGGGAAAATGGCATTTGGAAGAGCAGGTTTATGGCCATAAACAATTATACAACAGTTAGTTCCAGTCCTCTAATTTGATTGGCAAAGCAGCGATCCAACAGTGCTAAATGTATATGAGGAATATTTTGGGTTGAGTTCAATTGACAGGGCATGTTGATTACCATAAAAATTTGCAGGAATAATATTGATTTGTCATGGAAAGTCATTACTTTTTTACATTATTATTTTTATGTAATTTGTTTTGCATTTTTTTCTATAGAAAAATATGCACCTCAAAAATGTTGCACAAGTCCTAAGAAAGAGTATTAAGAAAGTGGGGTCCAGTATTATTTTGGTGTTGTTTATATACTATTATAGGATTTATTAATATTTTAAATTAGCTTTTTTTTTTAATATATTTTCAGTTTTTTATTTTAATTGTAGTTTAAATTTGAATAAATTTGTTATGTGCTTTTGTCATTTTTATTTCTATTTATTTTATTTCAGTTTTAGTTTAAATAATCTTAGTACTCTAACTCCTTTATTTTAGTTTTTAGTAAATGTTTTATATTTTCATCTAATATCTAATATTTTATTTAACAAAATGCATGTAAACTTGATTTAAAACCTTTTCTGTGTAAAGTGAAATCCAATTTTAAAACTTAATGGTGTAAAAATGAGATATTTTAAACCCTAAAATGACTATACAACTGATCATTTGAAGATCTTTACAACACAAATAATACATAAGATTTAAAAAAAGAATTAAAGTGTTTATATAAAATGATGTTGTTTTATATATTTGTTATTTTACTATCATTGTGATACTCTTATAGCTTTATTTATATTTTTATTTAGTTTTATTTTTATATTTTTCGTTTTAATTTTAGTTAAACTTCAGTAATTTTGGTGTGTTTTTTTTTTCTTTCCCATTTTTATTAGTTTTTGCTTTTTTAAATAATCCTACATAGTTTTTATTAATTTTTAAGTCAGATTTAGTTATTTTAGTACATCAACTTAAACTACATAAAAAGAGAAATTTTACTTTGGCAACATGGTAAGTTTAATTAAAAATATATATATTTTATTATACTTCAGTTAACATTTATTTTATCTCAAGTAACAAAAATTTTTATACATTTTTGTGGTTTTACTTTTAGTTTTATTTATCTATAACAACAATGCATTGAACCCGAAATATTCCTTATCAACTTTATTTATAGAACTGTCATATAAAAGCAATATGTGACCCTGGAGCACAAAAGCAGTCTTAAGTCGCTGGGGTATATTTGTAGCAATAGCCAAAAATACATTGTATGGGTCAAAATTATTGATTTTTCTTTTATGCCAAAAATCATTAGGGTATTAAGTAAAGATCATGTTCCATAAAGATATTTTGTAAATTTCCTACTCTAAATATATCAAAACTTAATTTTTGATTAGTAATATGCATTGCTAAGAACTTCATCTGGACAACTTTAAAGGCGATTTTCTCAAGATTTAGATTTTTTGAACCCTCAGATTCCAGATTTTCTAATAGTTGTATCTCGGCCAAATATTGTCCTATCATAACAAACTATACACCAATGGAAAGCTTATTTATTCAGTTTTGAGATGGTGTATAAATCTCAATTTCATAAAATTGACCCTTATGACTGGTTTTGTGGTCCAGGGTCACATATTACCTGTGGCCGACTCACAGCTGCACGAGATATAGCACTACAGCATGATTGCCAGTGTGATATTGCTTAAACAAAAAGATTTAAATCAGGATGTCAGGTGCCTCTGGGTAGAGGGGGTAGAATAAAAACAGAAAGGCATTGTGGGTGGATGGTGAAGGATACAGAGCGAGAGAGAGAGAGTTTGTCTGCTCACCCCCTGGTTTAGACAAAGCTCTCCTGGTGTCCTCTGCATTCAAACCTGGCTACAAGAACTGATGGGTGATCACAGCCAGAGCGGCCTCTTTGACCCCCGCAGGTGCTTGGGTGATGTGGTCAGGTGTGCATAACAGCACGAAAATGAAGCAGCTTGATGAGAGAGAGAGAGAGAGAGAGAGAGAGAGAGAAGGTGGGAATGAAGCAATGGCTAATGGCGACTAAGAAACAGCAGCGGGCTCTCCAGGCAAGAGATGAAATATTTGCAATTCTGCCTGGTCCCTGGGCTGCAGGCCTACACTCTATTTATATGGAAATGATTTTGTCTTTGCTAAGGTGTGGATGGAGAGAGAGAGGGAGAGAGGGAGGGGAGAAGGGGAGTGAGATCAGAGTTGGTCGCTGTGCTTTTTCTTCACTTGTCATTTAAGAGAATTTTAGAATATGAAATTCTAGAACATTCGCAATGCTTTTAACTTCTGCAATGCGACAGAATATAAAGTTAATAGTGGAACAAAATAAAAAATGCTTTTTAATAATAATTATTTTTTGTATTTTTTTGTATACATTTAAATAATTTGACAATTTATGTATGTATATACTGTGTATATATATATATATATATATATATATGTGTGTGTGTGTGTGTGTGTGTGTGTGTGTTTAATATATTAAAAATATAAACATTTATATTTTATGTTAACAGTTTAAAAGTTTTAAAAACAAAATATGCACCAATAAATTGTGTATGATATGTGTATGATTATTAAGAAAGTAGGGTCAATTTTATACATTTTCATGCAGCCGAATTTTACTGGATTTTAAAAAAAGTTTATTTTGTTATTTATCAGTAGAAAATAACCGTTGTTTTAGCAAAGAACGTTATTACATTTTGATCTAAGATTATGAAATTAAAATTTAAAAGTGAACATGAAAGTTAATACACATTTTTATTGTATTATTTTTTTGTATTTGTATTATTGTATATGTATATTATTTTATTTGTATTATTTTATTAATACAAATCTTCATTTGAAGTGTCAAATTACTTTCAAAAGGTGGTTTACTCTATTTTAATCGCTATCATACACATCGTACACACAGTTTATATCTGAACTATAAACTTTTATCCCAGTACTTCTGTGATTTGAATGTAACACAGAAATAATGATACTGTGTGGCTGAAAAGACTGTGAAGCTGTTTCATTCTTGACAGACAGCTGCTCTCTTTAGGTCAATGGCAGCGTGAACGCAAATTTAAATGTTCAAATCACACTGGTGTGATCGTATGCTGCACGGACGAACAAGTGATCACAACATTGATCGCACACGTCAAAGGTTGAGGAATGAAACAGACGAATCATTGTAATTTAGGAATAGAATCACGTTGGTGTTTGAATTGTGTTCGCGATTTTTAACGATCTATTAAATTAAAGTGCTTTGTCATGTTGGTGGTGACACCTCTCTTGCAACATGTTTAGATATCACAGATATTATACTTAGCTTTTTTGGCTTCTGATCGCAAATGTAGCCAAACTTTGGAGTGCTTAGATTAGCGAGCAAGGCCCTGGCAGATCGCTAGGACCGGTCCTCACAGATGAAGGAAAAAAAAAAACGCATAGGAATCGATAGGCGGAATCAAAATTTTTATTTGACAACAAGTGTCCAATTTCTGACCTTAAGTATCCGATTCTGGAATCGGAATCGATTTTCGATTCCCAACCCTACTCTTGATGAACCAACCAACCCCCAGCGTCCCTCACCTCCAGGCCTCAGATCAGCAGCAGCACTGCTGGAAAATTAGCAGATGTTCAACAGACCCTTCATTCCAGATCAGTCCATTTGCAGTGAGCTCCAGAGCCCGCCGAGTCTCACTGGAGCGTTCATGGTCAGCTGCTCCTCTGTGATGCCCAGGGCTTTGTTAATACCAATGCTAATGCCCACACTCTTTTCATACAATCAAGCTTAGTCATGACACCAGGACCCACAAGACCACAATGGTTCAGTCACGAGACGGTGAAGGTCAGTCACGCTAGGACTGAGGGGGAACACATGATTTAGGAGTCATTAACTATATTCCAAATCCTAGTGAGCTGCCTTGTAGTCTATATAGACAGCTGCTTCCTAAAGAAACATCCTAAATAGAACCTCAGTGACTTGTTTGGAATGTTCAATATAAAATGTATGTTCAAAAATATTGTAATAAATGAATAATTAACAAATATTTATAATAATAAATGTAAAAAATATTAATGATTGAATTATGAAAATATGTGTTCAATAAAAATATAAAAATCACTTAAAATTAAATATAATTATATAGATATAATAATAATTTGGACTCTTACACAGCTATTAAAAGGTGGAAACATTTACTGATGCTCAAGAAGGCAACACAATGCATTAAGAGCCAGAGGGTGTAAACTTTTGAACAGGATGATGATGTGTAAAGTTTTCTTATTTTGTTTAAAGATCTTTTTTTTTTTCATTTGGTACTGCACTTAAGAAGCTACATAAATACTTAAGGGTGTATTCACACCTGTCTTGTTTGGTTCGATTGAATCGAACTCAAGTTCGTTTCCTCCCTTGGTGCAGATCTTTTGGGCAGGTGTGAATACAGCAATCGCACTCGGGTTAGATTTCGAGACCTCTTCAGCTGGGTCTCGGTACGGTTGTTCGGTCCGCTTCCAAACGAACTCTGGTACAGTTGAATGGATGAACCATGGATCTTTAGGGCAGGTGTGAATACAGCAATCGCATTCAGGTGCGGACCAAACAACCGTACCGAGACCAAACTGAAGAGGTGGTCTCGGTCTGGTTCCAAACAAACTCTGGTACGGTTGAATGGATGAACCAATGAATGGATGACCTTTAGCACACGTGTTGTTTTGTTTACAATTTCTGGTTCACTTGCAAAAAGAGCAGTGTGAATGCGAACCGCACCAAACAAAATAAATCAACATTGTATTTGGTCCAGACCAAAGCAAGTGAACTAGCGGACTTTCCTGGTGTGAATACACCCTAAATGTTTCCCAGAAGACAAAATATGTACAATTTACCCTACTCATCCAATTCAAAAAGTTTACACCCCCTAGCTCTTAATGCAATGAACAGTATTTGAAAAATAATGTGTTTTTTTAACATTAAAGCATGTCAACATATTCTGTTACACCAAATACACAAAATAATGATCTTTTAAAAAGCATCATATGACCCCTTTAACAAAATAGAAAAACCTTTACTGTTTAACATTTGAAAATGAAGAAATTAAGACAGCCATAAATATAGTACTGTAATTTTATAGTTGTACTGTACTTGTAAATTTTTATAATTCTTCTTTCTTATGCTGTTTCACTGTCTTATTTCTTATTTGGTTAATTTTTTTAGTAATAATAATAATACATATTATTATTAGTAGTAGTATTAGTATTATTGTTGTTATTATTATTATTACTCTTCAGGTCGCATACTTCTGGTGCAGTTGCACCAGCCAAGCAACTGCTATTGAGCTGAATGGAAATGCTAATGGTTCGCTTTTTCCAGGTATTGGATACCTCCTTGTTTGGACTCGTGGGCAGCGGAGGCTTCGCATGCTAACCTCAAGCTCAGGCTAGTGCACCATTAAGCCCCGAACGATCGCTTATTCTGTGTTTCTCTCTATATTTTCCATCTCTTCCCCCTCTCTCCTACTCGCTCTCCCCCTCCCGTTGGCTGTCAGAGAGATGTGTGTGGGCAGCATTGTGATAGGAATAGATGTTCCCCTAAGCGAGACCTGCAAAAGCCATTTGAAATCTGCTTGATGGAGAACAGTAGGTAAGAGAGTGGGCTGCTTGCTTTTCTGTGCTCTCTCCCTCTCTCTTTATCTCTCTCTCTCTCGCTCTCTCTCCCCCCTCTGTCTGTTGTTCCCTCCTGTTCCCCCTCTCCCACCTCTTTTCCTTTCTTTTGCCATCCTCTTTTTTCACCCTCTCTCTCCTCCCTGCACTCTGCCACTTAAAGCGTTCCTCCATCTCAGGTGGCACTTCCCCCTCCGCCACCCCATTTGCTTGCCCTTTCTCTGTCTATCACACACACTCCCCACCTCCTCCTTTCTCCTCTGTTTTTCTTTCACTTTCTTTTCTTTTTTATCTGGGCATGCATTCCTTTCCACCCACACTCGACATACTCTCTAAATGATTCCAAGTGTCTGGGCCCCAAGCCTCCTTGAACAGACGTGCATACACATACACACAATGCTTAAAAGAAAACTTTCTAGTATTAACCCCATTTACAAAAATCATTTGCTTCACACCATCCGTTCAGAACTGATAGTATTGCCCAGAGAAACATTTATTGCTTGGTGGTTGATCCTTCAAAGCTCATGAAACTTAATGGGTCCTTAAATGAAAATTTAGTTTAGTATTTGGTCTTTTATTTATTTATTTATTTTATTTTTTTTTTTACTTTTGAATAAACATTGGACCCCATTGACTTTCATTGTGTGAACAAAAAACATTTTTTAAACTTGGTGTTCCACAGATGAAAGAAGGTCATACAGGTTTGGAATGACATACTACCCCTTTAACTTAACTGAAGCACTGGACCACTGATCAGATTCATAGCTTGAATGCAGTGCATAAAAGTGTCTGCAAAACACGTGTGTATTATATTTCATGTTAGGTTTCTGATTATGTTAGCTATGTTTGAGATCTAGGGCTTAGGCCTGTTTCTACCGAAACCAAAACTGTCTACACATATTCATTTTTTAAATACTTTTGTTTTAGTTAAGAGCATTTTTGATGGTTAATAATATTGTATAGCTCTATTTTCAGATGTTATAGCTATGATCTCAGATGTTTCTCCTAGAATTCCATGGGAAAAATAAAAAAGAATAAGATAGTTGTTGATGTAGAGAATAGAGCTATAAGATTATTTTTTTATATCCTTTTATTAGCATCTAAAATGCTCCTTACTAGAACAAAAACACAAGCAGTGCTATGAAATTAAGAAATTCTTGAGTTCATTTTGAAATCGTACTGGATGCAAATCAAATCACAGCACATATAAGACATAATTGAGATGTTTTTTGAAGGAAAAAAAAGAGGGATCTCAATGATGTTTTACAATGTTTCTGAAAAACGTTTGTGATTATTTGGGTCTTTTTCTCCGAAGAATGTCTGAACCAGGAGACTTAAGCAAGTGTCCATTTGCTCTCCATTTAAAGAAAAAAAATATATATTTTTTTTAAATGGGTGAGGACATAGAACCCTGAGGACAGTGATTGAAAGGATGTTTTTTAAGAACTCAACTCTCAGACACCCTCCACAGCGCCGTCTCCATTTAATGAGGTCACTACAGGTCATAGCAACTTACGGCTACATTTTAGAAATGATGTTTTGGGCCATTTTATTGGTAGTGAGAGTGAAGATATAATAGGAAACATTGGGGTGAAGAAGAATGGAGTGAGACAGGCCAGATTCAAACCCACGTAGGCTGATGAAATGAAATTCAGATGCAGTGGTTATGTTTGGAAATGGTATACTCAATGCATATGGCACAATATACACTGAATACTGACTAGTATTATATTAAGACGATGTGCAAAATACGATGTCTGTAGTATGCAATGGTAAACATTTAAAACAATAATGTGCTCCATGAGCTCATTAAGTGCCTGTTTAATTCAGCAAGGGTTTGCAATTATTGTCCTGTAAATAAAAGCAATTGTTTAACATTTTTAGCCAAGTTTTATATTAAAATGTATTAACTTTTGGCAGTCTAATTAAATTCTAGCTCAAAAGTGGTAGCATTTGGTAGTTTTCCGCCAGTGTCTTCTTTTACTCTCATGTTCAGTTTGTGCTGTTTTTGTATTTCCTTGCTGTTGCATCATTGTTCTTTCTTATGCTTTCTCACACAGTTCTTTCATTTTCTTTCATTTTTTTCAGATTTTCATCAATAATTGAGATCTTGAAGTTGCCGTGAATAATGCAAAACACATTGCTAACCATACAGTACATGCTATAATTTAAGCTGCAAAGGTCTTTGTTATGAACTATTAAGAGGACACTAAGTACCACCCTGTTTTGCGTAAACAAAAATGCTTCTTCAAACCCTCGTCTTTATTTTCTTTCCCCTTTCTACTTGTGTTTTCTTGTCCCCTTTCACACGAAATTAAATTTTCGCTCCCTCTGTCTGTCACTGAGATTACATACGTTTGTGACAGAGTCCTTTTGGTTGAAAGAAACAACACAGAAACTGGGATAAGCACCAGTGCCTGACAGGATTTTGCTTTCGATCCCCTTGCTCCACAATGAATCCCACAATCACACAAAGTAATCCCATCTCCTTACAAGTCAAAGCATTCTGAGCGTTTTGTGCATTGCGGCAACGTTTTCTTCATTTCAGAAAACCTTGCATTCCTTGACACTTGCTCAGGTTTTTGTTCTGGATGAAAACAGTGTTATGAGTCAAAGGCTGATTTGTTATATATATATTTATATATATATATATATTCATGGCCTAAAATTAGCTTGCAAGGTGCTGTAATTAAGTTCTTTCATTGTACATCAATTTGCTTTTCTATAAATGTCCTCTGGTAATATTGGCTCTGTGCTGGTTTGTGAAGTAACATGACTAAATTAAGCTATTGAATTTCATGGTTGTGATTAGACATCAACAGTCAGCTCAAAATGATCATGTTTCAATGACACAATCAAAGTGCTGTTTGGAAGTCTGTCCGCATTGGATGTCAGCATCTTGAGATATCAACTGTAACCTCAACCCTACAAACTTGGGATATGTTTCCCAAACGCATTGTAAGATTGCAGAAATCATTGAAACCAGTGATCTATGGGATTACACTGGTTTTGGGAAATGCAGCCTTGAACATATTTATTTCAGAACCCATTTTAATAGATTATAGCATTCACATTGTCAGTGTAATAGCATAACAGAAGCAGCTCTGTAAGTACAGTTTTGGCTTTACGCCTGTTTTTATTGCACTGAACTCCGCTGAAAATGCTTAAAGTTTAAGGGTGCTTTCACACCACCTGGCCCGTTGTTTCGGAACCTGGCGCATTTCCCCCCTTAGCTCGGTTCGTTTGGGCATATGTGAACACGGCAATCGCACTCGGATCCACGCCAAAACAATCGGTCCGAGATCGCCTGAACGAGGTGGTCTTGGCTCGATTGAAAACGAACTCTGGAGCGGTTTGGTTGTAGTGAGAAAGCAATCCGATCTAACGGACCAACGAACCAGGCTATATCACAATGTATGATGGGTAATTACGTAAGTTCCGTGAAAAGCATTATCTTTGTTATTTTGCTAATACCTCAAAATGAACCTTTGAATGTCTGCGGGTGAGCACGTCTTCGCCATTCAAAATCAAAGCGCGCTTTTTCATTTGATAATGCCGTCTTATTGCTCTTCTTCGTAGTAGGTGCATTTTAAAAATGTTTTCCAGATGAATCCTGGACTCCTGCTCAAAATGATAAATTAAAGGGGTTATATGACGTTGCTAAAAATAACATTATTTTGTGTATTTGGTGTAATGCAATGTGTTTATGCGGTTTAAGCACGTCGATTTTTACAAAGCTCATCGGTCTGAAAAGCGAGGTGTGCTCTGATTGGCTAGCTATCCAGTGCGTTGTGATTGGCCGAATGCCTCAAGCGTGTGACGGAAATTTTACGCAACTTAACATACCGTGATGCCGTCTCCAGCAGGACAAGACAAAACCAATAAAACCCATTACAAACGAGGCATTTGTTGCATCAAGTGGGGACATAATTACGGATTATAATAACTTATACTGTCTTTTTACGCGTTGCATATCGCGCTGCGTAAACATAAAACAACGTCTGCATTTGTGATCGGAGAAACGACAAACAACAAGC
>NW_015540850.1:342988-361009 GCF_001515605.1 Sinocyclocheilus anshuiensis | reverse complement strand
GTAACACTCCAAAGAGAAAGGAAAAATTGAAATTGCATCATATGACCCCTTTAACATAACGACAGCTACAAAAAAAAACCCAACAATAAGCCCGCGAAGCTGTTGTCGTTCCATTCTGACAGATGACAGCTGTGACAGCTAAGTGGAATCCCGCAAAATATACCGTGGAACTTTGACCAATGAGAAAATAGTTTACTCGCGCGTGACTTGAATTAACAAATTTGGTCCGTTTAGAAATTTTGCCGTGAAAGCGAACCGCACCAAGAATAAAACGCAACATTGTAATAATTTTAATCCCTGTTTCGGAACAAAGCAATCGATCTACAGGTGTGAAGACACCCTAAGTTTATTTATTAAAATTTTTTTAGCATAGGCTTTTATTAAGTAAAACAAAACAATGAAATTAACTTCTTATACCCTCACACTTTGTTTGCAGAAAGTCTGACAGAATCCTAACAATTTAAAGGGGTCATATGATGCGATTTCAAGTTTTCCTTTCTCTTTGGAGTGTTACAAGCTCTTGGTGCATAAAGAAGATCTGTAAAGTTGCACAGACTAAAGTCTCAAAGCCAAAGAGATATTCTTTATAAAAGTTAAGAGTCAGCCACGCCTACCTAAAATGGCTCGTTCTAACACGCCCCCACATATCTACGTCAATATGTGGAAATATTAGCATAATGCCTCCCAAATGTGCACGCAAAAATAGTGCATAGAGGACCTACAATAATGTACAGTATTTGAAAAATAATGTGTTTTTTGAACATTAAAGCATGTCAACATATTCTGTTACACCAAATACACAAAATAATGATCTTTAAAATAGCATCATATGACCCCTTTAATAGCTTATCGCTACACTTTTAGGATTTGGATTCCGTTCTGTGTGGATTAATTAAAACTTGGATGTAAATATGACATCCCTCCAAATGTAAACTAGATTTCATGACAATCGAGATTTAATGATTCTCAATGGCCCACTTCTGACAACATACTTTAGTCAGAAAGTCAGAAATCACTTTATTTTCTGTATAAATCTGAAGTTCAGTTATGCTATCAGTGTGGAAACACTGCGAGTCTTGCAGTTACGCAGGCAATTATGTGCTGCTTACATTGCGGTGTGGAACAGCTCCCCCCAGATCTTCATGAAAGCAGCTAAACATAGCTAACATAATCAAAAACTTGACATAAAACAGGCAAATAGGAGAACAAAAAGTTTGGGGTTTGAGTAACAACAGCGAAACTTTTAAAACAATAATCCCTTTCCTTTGTTTGCCTTTTCACTTCACTCTTTCCCGCACCTCAGCCGCAGTGTTTAAGTTCCCGTCATGTAAGAATTCACCACAACCCTCCCTGGAGGATGAGTCTGTTTACGCTTCACACCAAAGGCACTTTTGAACCACCCCGATGACTCTCTGAACATCAGTAGACGTATGTACACAGAACTCAATGCTGACTTATCAGTATGTTGTGCTTGTTTGGTAAATAAAGCAGTTCTGTGGCAGGATCCTTCTAAGCCAGTACTCATTTCTTTTTGCATGGGCAGCATTGGGTATGTCTGGGATGATGCTCCAGAGCAGTGGTTTTTACATTGGAAACACCAAGTAGCGACCCAAACATACAATTATTTAGCAAACAGAAGTAAACAAAAAAATGTCCTTAAAATCAACCATAAAATGTATTAACACTTTGATGATTTTCATTGTTTATGAGCTGGTTTTTTTTAGTGAATCGAAATGATGAAGCATGTGCAGTGACAGCATGACTAATGTAGTTTTGATTCTTGACTCTTATGAACTGTTTTTTAGTGATTCAGAAACTTCTTTGTGAATCTGTCTTAAGAGGTAACTTTGCCCATTTTCAACCAGATTTGTATTGTTAAACTGTCAGTAGTTATGTAAAAAATGAACAATGTGCATTTTTTTCTCCACTTCACTAGACTGAGATATTTGTTTGTCCGAAAAAGACTTGACAGTTCCCGGGCTTTTGTGAAAACTACAGATCATACTTCTGTATTTTTGTGTTCCTGCTTACAGACAGTCGTATCAAGCCCAGTGCATTATGGGTGTTGATGTTTTTCTTTTCTTTAGTCATGTAGCATTGATTTCCAAAAATCATTTTGCCTTTCTAGTGCAGCCAATCTAGTGCAGCAAGTCCATCTTGCCTGTGGTGAATTACCACTTTAATCAAATAATCCGACTCCCTTAGCTGAATTTATTAGCATGAAATGAACCAAAAAATGTATTTAAGAATACAAGTCCCATCCCTACCTCTCTTATTTTCTGACAATTTTCACCTATGTTGGCATCTACCAAAATTGATCTACGTTATAGAGTAGTGTTTGATTAGATGCACAATCTTTGACATCAACAACAAAGTTACAAAAAGCATTTTCTGCTCCCTTTTAAACATTTTAGAAGATTTAGAGATTAGTACTGCAGTACACAACATACAACCCCTTTCTTGGGTCTTGTTGGAGAGCATCACTCTGATGATGGAAAAGATTTGGTGGCAAAAAGAAAACATCTTCTAATGAGCTAACAGCAACAAAACGCATGATTTTGTTTTCCTTCCTTTCTGCAACTCCTCTCGCATTTCCGAACAAAAATAAATCCTCGTTAGAGGAGTTTGTCTAGCAGAATACACAAGCAAAATCCTCCAATCAGCCCACAGTGTTTTGAAAAACAAACAGAGGAGACATGCTGAACTCCTAAAAGGTGCAGTTTTTGTCACGCATAAGTCAGGGGTCGAGTTTGAAAAGGCTTCGGTTCATGGTTGACTGGTCTTGTGTGGCTGACTGCCCACTGTTAAAAACACACTAAATTTCACAAAGAAGAGGTCTGAGAAGTGGGCAAACAGATGACTGCTCTTTCAAAAAGGTTGAAAGGGGCATTTCGCTGAAGCTGTGCTCCAGGAACCAGTTTGAAGGTCAAACCGAATTGGCCATGTGCCGGCTGCTAATGCCTGTGGTGTGTGGTCAGCAGTATTGCGCCCATTCACAGTCTTCACACAAAGGGAATTGCCTCAGCTTCCTGTGCTGGGGACAGTACCCGTTTTCTGCTCATCTGTCTTTTTTTTCTTCATAGGTTAAGAGTGCATTGTTTTGGCGGCCTTTCTCAGCCTCTGTGGGTTGATGTGTCAGCGGATGAAGCGCTCCGGTCTTGACTATAAAGGTCAAAATCTAACAGGAGGAAATGGCCTTCATGTACATGAAGTGCTAAAATTAGCACTCAGAACTGGATACTACAACGCTTATCTTTACTATATCAGACATGTAAATTTGCGTCAGTGGCACGTCACGGCTGTCCTTTGGCTTGCAGGTAACGTCCATTTACATACGGCGTGTCCCGCTTATTTGCCTGCGGGCTGTTTTAGCTTCTCGGTGTGTCGTCATGGCGTGCCATCTTTTTTATTCCCTTTTTGAACAGACACTTTTAATGCGATGGATTTCCTCCCAGGCCTGGCATGCCTGCAGCTCCCTCCTATATTGCCACTGGCCAGATTCCCAGCCTGTGTACTCTGGCAGAGTGGCCTTGAAGCGTCAGCCGCTTCCTTGCAAAAGTAGCAGCCAAAACCGTTAGTCACCAGCCCCGCAGTGACACAGTGATGGCTGAAAGGGCCTGGGGCCAGGCCTGAAGAGGTGGCTGCTCGACTGTATGTGTGCGGCTGATTTCCGGAGAAGGGAGCTTGGCACGCCGAACACCTATATCAACATTTTTCAGAAGCTGGGATGTGAACAATGAGGGGTTTTCAGCACCGGCTTCTCCTGTAAAGGCTGATGAGGTGACAATGAGTCACTCCGCAGTGCCCCGGACGAGTCTAAGCTTCCAACGCCCTACTCGGCCGTTGCTTTGAAACCCAACCCGCATATGATGCGGGTGCTTTGTAACTGCATATCCGCTGCAATGCGTTTTGACACAGTGAATCTGAGAAGAAAGAAAAACAAAAAAATGCAGCGGGGCAACACGTAATGCAATGAAGTTGTGTCAACGAAGCCGAAGGAACAGCGTCGAATGGAGGTGCAGGGCAGGTTTGTTATGACACCAAACAAGGGGTCCTCTGGAAAAACAGATAAAAAATGGGAACCAGAGATGAGGAAGTGCACAAACGAAGAATAAATAACATCCAGCTGCTAGAATAATATCCACCTATAAATTCTCAGCGCTGTCTTCATAACTAATTTATGTTAGCAATAATACAGAACTGGCATGAATGGTCAGTATGAAAAAGGTGGCTTTTCAAAACACAATGGTTCATTATCAAGCAAATTCATATTATCTAGTTTGATGTAGCTTTCATGTAACATACTTTAGTCTTTGAATATTTAAAACAATGGGTCTTGTTCACTAACAGTCCGGATACAGAAATTTATGAATGAAATCGGCATAATAACTTTCGTATTAAATGTATTTAAATCGACAAATTATTTATTCAGAATTTATTTTAAAAAATATGCAAAAATCACATACTTGGGTGGCCTTATATGTGTTAAGATACAATTTTATATGTAGCTATTTCATCTTTATAAAATATTTATTCATATACAGTAAAAGAAGAAAAGATTCCTCCACACTCAAAAAATAAGCCTTTTTAAAGATTTACACAATTTAATAGTAAAATTCCATCAAATTTAATTTAATAATCCTTACGTATTTTAATTAAAAAATGGAACAATCCTAAATTATTTAATTACAATACATAAGGATTATTCAGTTCAATTTGATGGAATTTTACTGTTAATTAAATTGTGTAAATCCTAAAAAAAAGTCTTAATTTAAAAAAAAAAAATGTATGAGTGCATAAAAACGCAGATGCACGTACATGCCAATAAGAGGTCTGTAATCTGGGTCTGTATAAAAGTTTGTGTTTGAACTCGTTTTGAGAATGGCACACTTAGTATTGCTCAAGGATCTTACATGTTTGCTGAGTGTGACGAAAGGAAAGATTGTGCAGAAGACCCTTACATGGATATGGTTTGGCTGTGTTTTATGTAAATGACTAACCTCAGGCACATGGCCGCTCATTTAGAATATTTCAGATTCATTAACATTAAAACAAGGTTGAGAACAAATTCATGTGTGCATGCATGTGTTGCGAATTAGGCAAAAATTGTTAATGAAAAGTTCTCCTGTGCGTATTAAGATGAATAATCTATGCAATTGTTAGTGAATAAGACCCAGCGTTTTTAAGGTAATTACAAAACCAAACATGCCGACTCGAGCCCTTATTTTTATTGCGTATTTACAACTTCACACTGCCGTCAGATATCCAAATGTGGGTAAATTAGTGGGATAGTGTATAATGACTTTCATGAGGGTTTGTTTAAGGTCAGGACCCTTGTGTGTGTTGACACAGCTGCCGTGGAGGCACTGTGGAAGAAAGACACGAGGAAGTTTATGTAAAGCCTGCCGGAGCGCAGGGTCAGGGTCAGGGCCAATCATGGCATGTATGTGTTTGTGCATTAAATGTGAATTGTGGCATTTTAGCTCATTCACAACAGACATATTGGCCTCCTGGATTTGGTATTTCTGTTGCATTAGCAAAGTAGGGTGGATAAGGTTATGTTTTTGTTAGGTGTGCCAGACCACTTGATGGGGGTAGAGCGGTTGCTACCTGCATTTCAAGGCTCCTTTGTCCAGATTCATCTCTCAACATGGCCCTCAGTGCTGACACTGGAGCGGCGCCTGTCTGTAGCATTACAAACTAAAGAAGGGAAGTTAGGATTGCGTGCTCTTCAGTTCTTGAGCTCAACCACTAGTGACCTTTGTCCTTCACAGACTTCCTGTAGGTGTGTGTATTAGAATATCTAGTCTCTGACATACAAAATAACCACAAAGGGTCATGCATTAGATGGAATTCTGAATTTTCTTTGCCAACTCTTTGTTTGCACACCAAATTTTTACAAAGGTAAAGAGTTTTGTTTTAGTGAAAGTGAAAGTGACATGTGGACATGGCGACCCATACTTGGAATTAGGGCTCTGCATTTATCCCATCCAAAGTGCACACACACAGCAGTGAACACACACACCGTGAACACACACCCGGAGCAGTGGGCAGCCATTTTTGCTGCGGTGCCCGGGGAGCAGTTGGGGGTTCGGTGCCTTGCTCAAGGGCACCTCAGTCGTGGTATTGAAGGTGGAAGAGAGCGCTGTACATTCACTCCCCCCACCTACAATCCCTGCCGGTACGAGACTCGAACCCGCAACCTTGGGTTACGAGTCCGACTCTCTAACCATTAGATCATATTAGTGCTCTGGATTCCAAATTCTAATCACACAATATTTGCTTGTAAGTCTTTAACTTTAAAAAGCAGAAATCTATATCTTAAATCTACAAATCTTCAATGGCAGTAATTTCACTTCTGTTACTGAGCATCCAAAATGCTAATTACGCAACTGTTCCTACACAGGTAGCCATCCAGACTCCATCATATCAATCTTAACAGCAGGCCGTCCAGCGATCTATTCAGATATATCAAGAATCTATGTGACACACTGTAATTATCTGTTAACTTTAAACTTTATGATGCTCGACTGCTCAATCGTCTTCTCCGCTCCACCCATAGAGCTGGATTAGCATCTAGATGTCACAACATGATGGGGCTCACCTATGTGAAATGGTCCATGAAGACACATCCTGTATCTACTGATCACTTTGGCTCGATTGACATTTCAGTCCCTTTGTCTGTGACTGACTACGATGAAATGGATGAGAAATTTCTGCACTTGACAGTGATGACATTTGGATGAATGGAGCTGGCTTTGCATCAGGTGACTGGAAATATGCAATCGTTTCACAGCACTGCACTTTTAGTGCTGTCCACTGCAACTAAAGCAAAATTCAGTTTTGAAAAGACAGTATTAATAATAAATATTTTTTTTACTTTTTTTTTTTTACTTTTGTTCAACAATATTCTGCAATAAGTACGTCTTATATTGGTACTGAGACACTCAAATCCCTACTGCCTTTTCAGTGTCAGTTGAACTTGCTTTGAACCACTACCCTCTTTAAATATTGAAAAAGCAATATCATGTTTATCTGTGCAATCTCGGTGTTCACACTTTGTGTATGTGTCAGTTCAACACACTCCCAGTGTTTTCACCTTTCGTTGAATTCACTGTACGTCCTTGCTTGGAGATACTGCTGTGTCATGTGACCACTGATAGATGGTGACGAGAAATGGGAGATACCCAATGTCAGATGTGACATAAATGTTAAACATTACATATATTCAATGATTTGGATCAATTCTGTTTATTCCTTGGTCCTTACTTTTGACAGGAATTAAAACTAGGCTGTGAGGTATAGAACTACAATGCGGATTGTACTGTTGTTTAACAACATACCGACTGTTCGGCTGATGAAACGTCTTTCTGAAAAAAAAAAAAAAAAACTTTCATAAAACTCCATAAAACAATTTTATGGAAATTAAGCGATCTAGGACCTTTATACAGTGCGTGCCATTTTAAGCCTCGTTTTCACCAGCGTTAAAATCAGTATGGCTCTAACCTGATTAAAATCTTTTTACTCAGACTTTTAAAGAACATCCTGGAAACTATTTTTGATATAATTAAAGTAAATGAGCACTTGGACTGTCATGATGGTCTTATTTAGAATGTTCTTCAAAATTCATCCTTTTGTGTTCCACAGAAAAAAAGCCATAGCTACCATTTTGGAACGACACGATGGTGAGCAAAATGATAACAGAATTGTCATTTTTGAGCGACCTATCCCTTTAAATGTCTTAAGTATCTCAATTGTGTAATTATTCCCTCCGAGACGTTATTTTATGCATATACTGTGTGTTGCATTCATATACTTGTCATCTGAAGAAGGATTTTAGGGATTTTTCTCTGTTTGCCTCGAGCCGCCTTAGTGTAGCATTCCTTTGTTGTCGGACCTTGAAAGGGAATGTAAATGGTTGCATTTGAGGATTAGAGACAGGGATTTGTTTAGAGCAGCAGCATGAGATAGATGTCAGTGCTGTGTTCCGCTTGCCGCGCGTCGGCTGTTCACTCGTCCTGAGGTGATGCTTCCCCTTATGACGCACTAACCGGTACGCTGACGTGCTCTCTGAGATTACAGTCACTGAGGTAAATGGAGGAAAGAACACCAGGCACTGTCAACAACAGTGAGTGCGTGGGCGTGGATGGCGAGATACACACACGGGACTAGCGTGGTTTATGAACCCCACGAAGGGATGCATAACAATAAATCCGTCTTTTGATAACTTTGCCTTTCTCTCTACCTTCCAGCCGAAAGTGAGTCACCGTGAGAGATGTGTAAATGTCAAGGGAATTAGCTGCCGCTGCCTTATTTACCGGCACCCACGGACGAACCGCTGACAATAGCTGCGATAGGACAGGTTAAAGAACTTTACAGAGAAAAAAAAAAAAAAACCTCTCCACTCCTGCTGGGGGACACAGAACAAACGTGTTTCTCGTGTCTCTCATTGTAAACACATACCTGGAACTTCATTATGTAGGCCTACCACAATAGACATCCTTCTCGCACGCGTGCTTTTATTATTGCTTTCAGTTGCATTAGGCAATGTCACCATGACAAATCACTTATGTAATCAGTACTTTTAACAATAGTAACAATATGCATTAGGCTACTTGTGATGCAAAGTAGATGGGTTTTCAGAATGTCTTTATAATTTAAACATAAATCTGACTAAATGTTAAATGATTGAAACGAGAAAAAACCTCATTGGCATTTTTTATTTATTTACTATTATTTAATTTTGATATAAAAAATATTTTATATGTAGGCTAATATTTTAACATTTTTAAACTCATCTGGCTAAATGTTAAACGGGCTTAAAACAGGAAACAAAAATGCAACTTAAGTGGCAATTTTTATTTACTTATTTTAATAAAAATATAACAATTTAACATTTTAATATTTGAAACATATATTTGACTATCTGTACCTTTGCTACTCAAATATTAAGGATATTTAAAACTGACTAAATGTTGTTAAATTAAAGCTTTAAACGAAAAAGAAAGATGCAACCATATTGACATTTTAAATTATTTTTTTATTTTAATAAAATATTGTAAAAAAAAATAATTATTATATTCTGTCGAAAATTGTAGCATTTATATATATTTGTAAAAATCTGACTAGCTTTGCTTCTTAACAATTGTCTTGATTTAAGGATGTTTAAATATTTTTTTTTCTGGAAATCAAGACAAAAATGCTCTATCAATAAATCTTTGTGGGTTCATATACGTTTAAGTGCATAGATGTTATCTCATCAACATGCTTACTGTGACCAAAAACGAGCCTGACAGGATTTTTTTCATGATTTGAGCCCAGCCGTGTGCAAGCATGTGATGTGGAGGCGGAGGGGGCGTTTAGGGAAGATGATCAGGGGGTTGTGGAGAGTGTGAGTTCGGATCAGACACAGCTTTTTACAATCTGATATTCAAACCCTTTGTCCTAATGTAGCTCTGTGAAAACTGACTCAGACTGAGGGCTGTGTAGGCAACTTCCTGGCCTGAACTCCACTCAATACGCCCACACAGCCAGCCGGCTCTTTTTAGATACTCAACATTAGGTCTGGCCAAGACTCATCGCTGAGTGTGGACTGGAGGAGACAGAGGTAGGCTGGAAGTGTTTGTGAATAACTTTCGTGGCCCCGACTGAGTGCTTTGCAGACCTACCAGCGTAGTGCAAGACGCCACAAAGAGCTGAAGTACAAGTAGATCAAATGCCATTGACTTGTAGTTTTCAAATGGCTCAATATAAACATGATACAATAGTGCAAAACTATTCACGAGGTTACATTATCTGACAACTGTCATCATTTACTCACCATCATGTCCTTCCAAACCAATAAAGTCTCAGTGTTTTTGTCTATACAATGAAAGTCAATGGGGTCTGATGTTGTTTGGGCTCCACTGACTTTTTATTGGGGTCCAATGATGATTTGGACCCCATTTACTTTCAGTAGGGTCCAATGCTGTTTTGAACCCCATTATCTTTCACTGGGGTCCTATTTTGTTTTGGATCCCATTGAATTTCAGTAAGGTTCTTTTTTTTTTTTTGCACCTCATTAACTTTTAGTGGGATCCATTGTTGTTTTGGACACCATGGACTTTCATTGTATGGACAAAAACAGTTGAAACATCTTTTTGGGCGGACCATCCCA
Source organism: Sinocyclocheilus anshuiensis (assembly GCF_001515605.1). Taxonomy (NCBI): domain Eukaryota; kingdom Metazoa; phylum Chordata; class Actinopteri; order Cypriniformes; family Cyprinidae; genus Sinocyclocheilus; species Sinocyclocheilus anshuiensis. The sequence goes on along the minus strand of NW_015540850.1, from coordinate 350,853 downwards.
TTAATCACCTGACAATATCAAAATGTTGATTTGTAACCAGATACTAAACACTCTAGCTTGTTGGCTAAAAAAAGTATCTGCATTTGTTATTGCATTTAAAAAGACAGTGTGTACCAGTGATTACTTCATCCACGATTGTTCAAAAAAATTGCTTAATAATCTGTAGTCTTTTTGTGTGCTAATGAACAGTTATGACATCAAGGGCATTAGGTGCTGTTTACTTATGGCGGTTATGACGAAGATATCACAATGTTCCAAGTGTTCAACATTGGGTCACTAATGGGCAAGGCTGTATGCTGTGTATTCGGATCGACTCGTTGCGCAAGTGCACCTAACTAGTGATTGTTTTTGTAGGCCTACTCCTTTTTCTGTCTGCTAAGACAGCCAAGCTGGTAAAGAGCCCAGCTCAGCATGGCTGATGAAGCACAGCACTTCCTCAAAGACAAGATGATGCCCACTTCTGTATCAAAAAGAGCACCTCAGTCCTCTAATCAAGAGGACTTCTGATAGTCCTTGTTTTGAGGGGCTCCGATGAAAAGATTCATTGAATTAAGGTGTTTTTCTAATGGAACAGATGCACGTGGATATGCTCATGAATAGAGAAGCTCACCATGTTAGTTTAAATTACTAATGTGAAATCTGCACAAATTGCTTTTAGCATAATTGATATTTGCACTGGCAATTTCTGTGTATAATGTGTGATCATAATATTTTATAATAGAATACAAATGTATAAAATGGATTTGAAATAATTAGAACCCCTTGTACAAAGTAATATATTTAAAATACATTTATTTCATACTAAGTCAAATCTATTAACGTATTTACTGACATCGCTCGAGGCTTACTGATATAAAAATTATAATTAAACTTTATTTGGAATACTACTTCTACACAATGCACATTTCCTAATATTAAGCCAAAAATGTGCTTTAATGTCACTATTGATGAGGATTGTATGATCTTTGAATAATTTCGGTTTTTAAATGCAAGTGTACCTGAAGTATACTTCCACTTTAGCACAATCAAATATACTTCAGTATATCTTTAGTTGGACTTCAGCACTACTTCCACACAATTAAAGTGCATTAAGCACAAAATTAGTTGTTCCAATTTAGCACACTTTAAGTATACAGATTTAGTATACTAAAAGTACAATTGCAGGGTATTTTTATTAAGTGCATACATATGTAAACGTATTTGTAGTATACTTGGCATGAAATAAACGTATTTCAAGTTCATTTTAGTATATTTATTTTTCACTAGGGACGATATTTAAATATATATTCAATACTGACTATACTGAGTATGAGCAGTATGATCAGATGACTAGAACCAGAAAAAAAAATACATGGTGGAAATTGGTTATTTAAAATAAATTTTAGGGTTAAATGGGAGAAATGGCTGCAAAACTCCAACACATTCTGCATTTTTTGTATTTAACTGATACTGCATGACTAAGCTTTAAGCTTAAATCACATGCAGTAGTAATGTCTATGATGTATTGTCTCCGTGGGCTCTTTTTGGCACAGGTTTCATGTTTGTGCGGGCTGTAGATTTTAGTCTGGTTATGAAAGCCGGTGAAGACAAAGACATGCTTTGAGCCAAGCCATTTGGAAATTACCCCTCTACCTTCATCCGCCGGCCTAAAATCCCATCCAGAACGTAGTCAACCCCCACACAGATCTGTGACTGCAGATGCTTGGGTGAAAAGAGGCAGCATTGCAACAAAAGGGCTGCATAAACCTAAACAAAAAAATGCATAAACCTGTATAAATTGTACAAATGAATTATTATATAGGCTATTATACATGTTTAGAATGCTAGACAGACAGATAGAGAGAGAGAGAGAGAGAGATAGACAGACAGATTTAGATAGATAGATAGATAGATAGATAGATAGATAGATAGATAGATAGATGAATCACTGCATAGAACATATCATGCAGTTGAACGTTTTATAAAAAGCAACACAATGTTCCGACGGCGGAGCTTAAATTAAACTGGCCGAACAAAAGCATGAATAAGCGCGATCGCACACAGTGTTTTCAGAGAGGGATCCCTTTTCTTTTCTCGTGCCGGCTGCTTCTCCGCCGTTGCTAGGCGACGGCACTCACAGCCCTCCGCAAGCTCGAGGTGCTTGACATCGACGTGAGGGCCCGTCTGGCTCCTCAGCTGTCATTTGAAATGTAAAGCAAATGAAAATAGACACACAGGCATTCTCAATTAGCAAGGCAAGGATGACCGAAGACATCTTGTGTTCTTTTTTGTTTTTGCCCTGTCCTTTTTGTGAAATGGCATTAGTCATGAAAGGGCTGTTGTTTTTCCTAAAAGGTGATGAAAGCGGCGCTTGCTTCGGCGACTACAAAGGGCTTTTTATTTGGGTTTATTTGATAATGTAATGAGAACTCTCGTGCTTTTATGTGTCATTCTCTCTCCACGTCATTATTAAAAACACCTTTTGTAATATTCATACATAGCTTAGCCTATAAATGCTCATGTTTAGTATAAAGGAACCCTAGGATAGTTGTCACACCATATTGTAGAGCTGCACAATTAATCGTTGAAAGATTGCGATCTCGATTCAAACACCCACACGATCTAATTTCTAAATGACAATATTGTCATTTGAATTTCTTCAAAAGAAGAAGTCAATTTTTGTATAAAAACATACTTTAAAGTCTTAATAGCAGGGGCTATGCTGTCACACCATATGGGGTAGGTTGTCACATTGAAACCTGCCATTAGGCTAAATTTAAATTTAAAATAATTTGATATTACTATATTGAAATATAATAATATTTAAAAACACAGCACAGTTCAAAGTTTCAGTTACATTCAAACCTGAAAGGCTTTAGCAAATGTATGATATGGAAATTTTAGGTGAAAGACAAAATTCTTAAAAGTTACTTTCATTAAAAACTGTTTTAAAAGTAAATGTTTGAAACTGGCATGCAAAACCAATTCTACAGAAAACTAGCTGTTTTGTAATTGAATGTTTCACTTAAAAACATATAGTTGCTGAGATGTAGCCCCTGTGACAACATCCCCATGTGACAATTACCCCTGGTCTTAACTATATACAATGAATTGATATAATTCAAAACAATGTCAAGGCCTACAGCACATATCTTCTCAACTCCATGTATTTCTTATATATGGGAGAAATAACATGTGGTACTATCACTGGGTGTGACATGGTCACAAAGTGACAGTAAAAACACAAAGGATGCATACATACAGATAGGCGTGATATCCTGAAGTTCACCCAAAAATAAAAACCCTCAGGCCACCCAAGATGCAAATGAGTTTGTTTCTTCATCAGAACAGATTTGGAGAAGTTTAGCATTACATCACTTGCTCACCAGTGGATGGGTGCCGTCAGGATGAGAGTCCAAACAGCTGATAAAAACATCACAGTCATCCACAATGCATTCAATTAAAACATCTCTCTCACACACTCACTGTAAAAAGAACACACTAGTGCTAGCCTGCTAACACACACTAAGTCCTGTTCAAACAATCCTACCACCCTAAAAAGGCCATGTTTTATGAGGTCAGGGTCAAAGCCCCAAAAGACATGTAATTTCCCCTTTTTCCAGATACAGACGAGTGAGGAATCAGGAGAAGAGCTGGTTTCAATCGCCAGGGACGGCAGGGAGTTGACTTCCTCTGAAGTTTAAACGTAAAGGTGATTTAAACCAAACAACTAAACCAGGGAAGCTGCACATTCTTTCCTCTGTGCTAATAGCTCTTCAGAGAATCCAATCTCCCCTTTTAGCCTCCTACTACCTTACTAATGGCGCTTTTCCACTGCATGGTACGGCACAGTACGGCTCGGTACGGTTCACTTTTTGGGGGTTTTCCACTGGGTACAGTACCTGGTACTTTTTTTAGTACCACCTCGGTTGGGGTTCCAAGTGAACCGTACCGTTACCAAAACGTGACGTGTAAACTCTGCTGATCACGGATTGGCCGGAGAGAATCGTCACTACCTGCGTCACTGAACTTGTGACACAAACACAAAAGAACCGCTAGATTTAAATCAGCACAGCCAGCGAAGTATCGAACGCAACTGTTTTGAACGAGCGCACCTTTTTTTAACAACCAAAAAGTTTTGTTGTCTGTTGTGGAAGAACAGACGTTCCTCTTGTTGATAGCAGAGGAGCAGATCCAGCGAGAGCTTGATGGGGCGACGCGGAATGAAAAAGTTTTTTTTTAGGAGTCGTGGTAGTAGAGGCGGCGCAACTATAACGACATGTGAATAATCCCGCCCACTCTAAAGCGGTACTGAACTGCAGTGGAAACGCAAACCGTGCCGAGCCGAACCGTACCGTACCGTGCCGTGCCGGACTGAGCCGTGCCGTGCCGAGTCGTACCACGCAGTGGAAAAGCGCCATAATTTCTTACATGCGTTTACCTGCAACCGCTATATAAAACTCTCAATATTTCTTATTGTTTTATGCTAATGAAGCCTCTGTAATTGCGTCAGATTTTTTTAGGTAGCGCAGCAAATTTCTTCAATTTAATGGTGAAGTAGACTAGTGGCACCAAAACAAACTAGATTTTTCCATTTTGTTGTGGTGCTTGCCTGTGCAATACTCTATTGCTGATGTCATGCTGTTGTTTTGATCATTAATTGCATTATATTTGCAATTAAATTAAATGTATTATAGTTTATATTTATATTACATGCATTCATATTGAAGTTAAGTAGGACTTGAGTACATCTTTATATGTAATTTTATAATTGTTTCTATTGTCTTTGAAATATGGTTAAAGTGTGCAGAATATTGAAAAGCATTAATCATAAACAAAATATACTTCAATGTATTTAAATGTTTGTAATAACACATTTATAATGAAGCTGCAATTTAGTAAATATATTAACTTCAATGAAACATTACAACTACAATTAAATTTTTTTAAAAACTTTTAATATGTTAGTCAACACATCAAAATGAGTGTACTTTAAAGCACAACAAATACTATTAAAACATAAGGATTTAAAATGTACTTGAATGTAAATTTGACATCATTACAGTGCTTTTTTTTTTTTTTATGTAGTTGAGAAACATTCATGAAAGTGTCTCTCTTTAAGTACCCAAGTGGCCTTTTTTTTCATTAATATTCTATTATCGGCAAGTACCATTTTTTTAAAATATATATAATTACAAAATTTGAAGTACACTCCAAGGGCACATTCAGATTAGAATTAAGCTCACTTATTTTTCACTATCCTTTGAAGTACCAATAACTGGGAAACTCAAGCAAGTGTTGGAGTCTACATAATAAAATCATGATTTAGTGATTTTGTCCATTCATTACAGAAAGCAGTGTGTTGTCACATGTCCAGTCTCTCAGGCTGTTGGATTGTGTCCAGGAGTTAATAACAGACAGGATATCTCATAAGAAATGGGAAACAGGCCTGCTTGAGCAAAACCAGGGGCTGTAGTAAACGAGACTGCAGGAGAGTGGCTCGTAAACATGAGGGATGGATTACGCTAAGGGCACGAGCGGACCAGAGGGTCAGAGGTTTGTGCAAGAGATAGGATGGAGTGTGAAGATTGATTGCTGTATTTAGCCTCAGTCATTTATCAGTCGAGTCCTTATCGTTATCAGATGCAGTTGGAAGGCACTAGCAAAGGGCATCAAATTATAAAGACTGGCGGTAAAAGGCTGTCACGGTTTGTGTGTGCGTCTGCATTTGAGAAGTGCAGATTTGGCCAGCTTCAACCCCTGCGGTGCGGCCAAGTCCCTATCTCACCCCCGCAGATGCCAACGCGACAACCCGACTCCACGTCTGCGTCTTCAAGGGCTGCACCACCTCCTCAATCCTCCTCTACCTAACACCTCGTCACATTCCCTACTCTTCTTCCTCTTGGTCATCTGAGTTCAGGCGGATGCTTTCAAATGTTCACGTGTGTATGAGTGTGCACACTCTGTAAATAGAACTTGCTATTCTTGGTTGAGGAATTAAAGTCCCAGATATTGCATGAAGAGTGTAGTTTTATTTCCTATGTTGATGTATTTCCTGTTGTTTGGGAGTGACATATCATAGAGATGGTTTATTTGAAGAGCTAAAAGCCTTTAGCTAATATCAGCCAGGACCCATTTCTAGTATTAAGCAAAGCAAATTCTCATTATCAAGGGCATCCGATTGGACAAAAAGTTGGACACGCCCCTCAATGCAGGATGAGTCATCAATATTTTTTCTCTTTTACCAATGTTTTTCAACTTTTGGGAGTGTATTAGCATATAGTTGGCGTCAAATCTAAGTAGCTTTAATAAGCTGTCTACAATCTGACAAGAAAATATACAGCTCATTTTAATTAACATTAGTATTATGCTAATGTTTTAATATTCACGCAGAGAAAGCTGTGGCAATTTTTTTTTCAGTTTTGTACTTGAAACTGCACATAGTTGGCTTCAAAGCTAAAAGACGTACTAAGTACACTACAAAAGCGGTTTTCAGTATTTTTGTTTTTCTTGAAAACAAGAAAAAGTATCTGCCAACTTGTTTTCTCTTAGATTTTTTTTCTTTAGTTTTTTTTTCTTAACCCATTGGCAAATATTTTTCTTGTTTTAAGCACAAACACACTTAATTCTGATACATTTTTCAGAAATTAATCTAAGTAATTATTCTTCTGAAGTTAATGTATCTTGATTTAATAATGTTTAGATATTTGTGCTGTAAAACAAGACAAAATACTAAGAAAATATTTTTTAATCATTGCAAGGTAGCTTTATTAAGCCTTTATAACTGGACAAGTATTATGCTAATGTATTAATAATCATGTAGTGAAAAAAATGCTGATTATTTATGTAATTCTTTTGTGTTCCGTTTCCCTTTACTTGCTACTGTTTCTTTGACAAAGTTTTTTTGTAATTTTTTTACATTGATTTTATTCGTTTTGTTGCTTGTAATTTGTTTCTTTGTTCATTTATTACTAACGGTTTACTTAAAGTAATTGGAACTTAAATTGATAATTAAATGAAATGAAAAATATTTAAAGGAAACATTCCATTGTTTTTATTTAATATATTTATACCAGTATTGAGCTTTTCTTAACAAAGCAGTATGCTCAATAATAGTTCGTGACAACCCTACTGCTGCGTTCCCCACGAATGTTGAGAGAAGGTTGCGCCGAGGTTAAATAAGCAGCGAAATCCAAAGAAAGGCAGGGGTGTATAACCAGCGAACAAACAGTTAGTATTTTGCCTGGCTGCCCTATGATTTTAAAAGCACGTCTCTGACATTAAGAGAATGTTTGTTTGTTGAGGGAGAGGCTCGGCTTGGTCTCTTTCCATCGTTTTTGAGAGAGAAAGACAGTGAGAGAAAATGACTCTGGGACATCCAAGTTCCTCTCCTCTGCAGCTTAACCATGCGGCAGCCCACAGAACCACAAGTGGCCTCAGGGCACAGGGAAAGGATGGGAACTTCTCCCCAGAGCCCCGTGAGGTGGGCAGCCGACACAGCAAATAAACAACCCACACTTTTCGTGTGTACAAGACTCGGTAAGTTCCTTAAGGATGGTCGCACATCTCCACACGTCTCTCTCTCTCCTGATTCTCCAAAAAACAGTGCTGCCACCTCCTTAAAAAAGTCTCCCAAGACAGAAGATCAAAGGCTGCCAGCATGCGATCTTTGTCATTCTCTCTCTCTGCAGCCCACACCGTGGTGAAGTTTCTTGTTTTCAAAGTTTTTTCTTTAAATACAATAAGAAGAGCACAACAAAAATGAACAATGTGGGATCTGTCGCATGTGCTTATCCCGAGGGGGCTTAAACTCAGACGGGAAATGTCATTAGGAGTGGGGAGGAAAACGAACAGATAAACATTGTTCAAAGAACCTCATAATGCCA
>NW_015540850.1:326976-342939 GCF_001515605.1 Sinocyclocheilus anshuiensis | reverse complement strand
CCACAAAAGTGCATTCCTGCAACTTTCTCAAAAGTTGGACAGTTACTTTGAAAAGGATTCTGTTAAATGTGCGTGCAATTGCTCTAGATCTTTCTCTCTCTCTCCAGACACAGCAGGGTTGACCCACTTCTGCACATTTATACTAGTTGGCCCATAAAGACTTCTTATAGCTGCCTGTATCAGAGCTATACTGTACCTGATGAATAAAACATTGCATCTTGACATCCTAATCATTGTAGTAATTAGATATGTGCATGGCATGCTGGATAGTGGATATTCAGCTTTAAAGCTGTAGAAAGATGAAATCTTCAACATTCCTGTGCTAGCTCAACTGGTAACACAGGATGCTAAAAATACAGGTTACAAAATGTATTTATGAAACAAATCATGCTGAAATCATACTCAACTTACTTTTTTGACACTAAAAATTCACAATACTCAAACAAAAACGTAATTATTGTTGTGGGTGGCTGCTTAGAAAAGTAAACACATTTCTCCTCAACAAGCCAGATTATTTAGCTTACGCATTTTGCTAGCAAAACAGTTACTCAAAAACTTCATAAAGGATAGGTTTAATACTTCAAACCAGTATTGATGGGTTAATATTAGATTTAGGGTTTGTCAAATCCCTCAGCCATTGGATGAGTGATATTAGGCTAATAGTCATGTTTACCTTAGCATGCTAATAAGTTAGCATCCTGGTTAGCTGCTTAAGGCTATTAGCTCTGTTAAAATGAAAGCAGGCGATTCAGTTTTCACTCTAACCATCTTATATATGAGCTAATTTTGTATCTGACATGTAAGTGGTGTTTACATCTATAGGCCTATATTAGCAAACAATGGCAAGCTAACTTGTCATTAACTGTATGTTACGAGACAGTGACATGTATGAAAAAAACATTCAGCGTGGGTAATTTTCTCTGTATGAACTGTGCACAGAATTCCCTGAGTGCACTCATCGCTTCTTATTATACCAGTAATAACCCTTAGGTGCTTACTTATCATTTAGCAGACCTTTTATATCCCAAGCGACTCATATTATGCTAATTGCATGGGCAGTCCCCTCAGATCAATTTGAGTAAAGATTCTTGCTCAAAGGCACACAATGATGATAGAGTATTTCCTTGAGCTAAAAATATGAAGTTGATCTTGTTAACAGGGCATTTAATGCATTATATGTATTTATAGTTGCCTGGTTCGGAAGCTAATTGTATGCTATTCTCTCCATCTTATTTTAGACTGCAGTGCTGCACCATAAGAAGTGTATTTCTCTTGGGTTTCACTCCAGCCACAGAACGGGGAATCTGAAAAGCCACAGACACGGTCATGGTCCACAGAAACTTTAACAGCTAGAAATATCAGTACCCATGAGACCGCAAGCGCGACAATGGCACTCATGAGAAGCCGCAGTGCCCACTGGACCAGCCCGAAATCCTGTCCAGAAGCTATAGGACGTCGTGAGAGGCTGTTGCTATTCACTGATAAAATTTGGTATAGAAACCATTTCCATTCAGAAATTGCTATTGAATTTTCCAATTAATTACACAAAAACAGCAAGTAACATGTTGAATTAAAAGTAAAATTTTGAAGTAGAAAGACTGAAATTGTATTTTCTTGTAAAATATACTTTAATAATGTTTGTTTTATTGACAATTATGTATTTCTTTTTTACAATGTTTGTAAATATGCGTTAAACAGCCTTTTTAGCAGTGATGTCACTTTTTCCTGGGGTTGTTTTAGCGTCTTACGCCATGAGCTTCACATTTTTTAAATGCTGTGTCTAGTTCAGAGTTTGAAAATCAGTGCAACAAAACAATTTTAGACAATAAACAACGGACCAGTCTGATGAATCAGGGGACAGGATTAGCATATTTACATATATAACATAATTTTAATTAACTGCTGCGCCTTAAAGTGCAGCTTGAATGTGGTGGTGTGAGAACAGATGATTATAACGGAAAACGGTCTTGTCATTGTAGCCAAATGTGGCCTGATGTTTACACAGTCTCCTGCTAAACAAGAAACAAATAAGCTGCCCAGAAACTCTGCCTAGCAACCACTCCCTGCAACCCATGCTAATGACAAATGACGAGGGTCAAGTAGTCGTGTCAGCCCCACCCAACAGATGTCATGTCAATCAGCACTTTTGATGGCAGGCAGGATTATGTACGGACTATCGAGAGAGCATGTCAATATGTCTTTCTCGTGCACCCCACACACTGACAAAGCAGAAGCCTAGTACTCCACACAATTGATTTGAGCAATGCAAGGGCATCACTCACGTGGCAGGAGATGAAGAGGTTGCCACCATACTTGAGCTGCTCTGTGCTCTTGAAACAATCCACGCATAGGTCAATCATGATGGGTGCGAACTTCCACTGAAAAGACGGTATATGTAGTGTTTAGCATGCTAGTTTCTCTACTAAGGTTTTTCAACAAGCTTCATTAGAAAAGCCATATTCTGGTTGGCCAGCATAGTTTTGCTGTTTCTATGCTGGTCCACCAGCCTAAACCAGTCTGGACCAGATTAGGAATCAATGCTGGTCTAAGATTGTCCTCTCAGCAGGTATTTTTTTATTTTTTTTGTAGCTTTCAAGAACTAGAGTTATTATGGTTATCCAAAACTAAAACCATAAAATCCATTTTAATTACTTGGAAACAAAATATTTAACAAAAGAACTTACATTTATTTTATTTCTCATTTTCATTTAGTTTAATATGATGTACTAAAATGACTAAAATTAAAACTGAAATAAAAGTTAATAAAAATTATATAGACATATCTTAAAAATGACAAAAATACACAAAAAATGTGTATAAATCTTTCACTGAAATGAAAATGAAAACAGAAAATATAAAAATAACAACTAACTCAAAACAGATATTAAAAACTAAATGATACTAAAATAATACTGTTAAGAACCTGACAGAAATAATAATTTTTTAAGAACAACTTAAAATTACTCAAAGTATTTTTTGGCCAAAATGACCAGCATCAATCCAGCATAAATAAGATGGTCTTTTCAAATGGTAATTACAGGATTTTTCTTGTTTTTAAGAACCAAACATGAATTGTTTCCTTTAATAAGATCTTAAAACTTTTTGTCCTTAGTGTGCAGCTGAGATGTGCAGTGTAAACAAACAGAGAACAGGTCTCACAAATATTATGTAATATTACACAAAATTATGCAACACTGGGCACATGACAAACTAAACATAACTGTGCATAACTGGAAATAATGAGAATATCTAAGATACAAGTTTACATCTGTTAAGGGATTTCTTCCTTTGCTTTTTATCCACACCCTGTTCTCCCCTACAGTTTTCGTAATAAAAGCATGGGAATGTACCCTCAGGGAAACATGTAGCTAAAAACATTCAAGTGCCTCACGAACCGAAGCTAAAGTGAACACCCTACCCAAGAAGCATGATGACACATGTAAATGTTTGTGCATTCTTTTAAACAAACCAGACCGTAAGGGTAAGAGGTTAGGACAGTTGTTTGTTATTCATTTTGACTAACAAGTGTAGGCTGTCAAACTCTAGACCACTCTGATACTTTCCGATAAGTTCAAACCTAAATCCTAAGTCATATATTTGTTTAGAATATATTTGTCTCGTTCTTTACAGAGTATGTTACAAATAAATAAACGTTGTGCATCTTAAAAAAGATTGAATAGCTGTCAATTTCATAATTACCGCATGGACAACTGGACACATAGAGCTCCGTGAGGTGCTGTAATATGAAATGCGTTTCACGAAGTGAACTCACAGCCTTCGGGAAAATACATAGAACAAGTGACAAGCAAAATAATGAGGACAAAGTGTTCTCTTATATACGCATGCATGCATTCGTGCACACATGCAAAACCAACACACTCCAGCACTTACCTAATCAATTCTGCGTTGCATACCTTTTCGGCACGGCCCTCGTTCAGAGGAGTGGCCCTTCTGTTATTTGTGCTGGCGTGTTTGGATGAGCCCAGACCCTCGTTAATGTACATAATTTACCATTACCTTTATCCTGATGGAATCTTAATTGTGCTTTTACAGTGCTTTCGAAGAGCCATTCATCAGCGTCAGAACCGCACACTCACATTCACAGGCTTAATGACATTTCCTTGAAATCAAAGTGAATTTGCTGTTTTCATTTGGAATTTGCTAGCCCTCTGTTGCTATCGATCTGAATCCCAGCATGCCCCCATGAAGCGAAAATATCACAGCAGTCCAATTCACGTTGTGTTTTTAAGCTTTATCCATGTTTATCTGCAAATCTAAATGCTAAGCTTGCTTGACTAGCATGATTATTTGCAGCAGGGTGTGTTAAAATAGAGGTCAATGTCAGAACATCAGTTGATTATAGTCAGAAGTTATTTACCTTGTAGAGCATACTGAGACTCAGCTGTCCATTTAACTGATTAAAATAGAAACTACTTCTGAACTTAACACAAAAGGCCAAACGGCTACATAGCTTTGGCAGAAAAGCACCCTTTTAACCATTTATGACATTTAGATAAGTTCAGTTCATTCAAAACTGCTGCTACGGCTACTTCCATATTACAGGCAGTTACAGGTACGAACTCATAACAAAAATTAAATTTTTAAAGTAGATTTTACATTTTCTAAAGAAAATGTAAGTAGTGACTATGTGAAAGTATACTCCTGCAAAACATATGAGTGTTTTTGACTTGTTTTCCAATAAAAACATCTAAATATCCTTAAAACAACTTAGGAGGCAACACGGCATAAGATATTATGACTTGTTTTCATAGATTCATCTTTACTTAAAGTACAATTTGTCTGCACTGACAGATTTTTCCAATGTAGTAGTTGCCAGATTGCTGCTCTGCAGTTTCTAATGCATGTTTTTATGTTTTTTTAGCACATTGCTATGTGATTTTTGGGGTGTTCTTGGTGGTTTCTATAAGTGGCACAAGTGAAAAGAGCCAAGTAGGATATTCTGGTGGTCCCTGGGTGTAGTCTAAGGAATTGTTTTCACCTGTTTTAATTTAAGTCTCATTCCTTAGACAAGTAGCACCTTTCACAAGCAAACTTGTTAAATCATTCAGGTCTGTAAGTTTAGGAGTTTTAGATAAAAGAACAGTGATGCATGCTTTAGTAAACACCACTAATGAAAACCAGTCAGCATCATTGTGAAAGCTGTTCATTTTTCAGTTTTGGGAAACACACTTCTGTTTCTGTTATTTTCCTGCGGCATAATTCAGTTTCAGTTGAAACTACTACATATTTAATGAAACTCCAGTTGTACTTCCAAGATTTTTGGGGAATGAATTTAGTTGTAGAATGTGGTTGTCACTCCCATAACCAACCTTTGTGTGTACAACGATTAGCACTGAGAAGCGACTACTGTGTTTAGCTGCCGTGTCTACGTAGCAATATAGCAGCTGAGAAGGACAAGTTTAGGAACAGGTGATGTCTTGGATGGTGAAATGGGTGCAAAAAGGTCCAGCTGACCCATATTTTGGCTTTTATAGTGTCAGGGACACTCATTGATCTCAACGGTTGCCATCGATCTCAGGTTGCTTGACCCAAGGAAGCAACTCTCTTGACATTCCTGACACTGTAACCCCAAAGGCTATCGTAGTTACCATCGGGGCTCTGCCTGTTCTTCTTTCTTCCAATGTTCTCCACACCCTGACAGCACACCTGTTTTGGAGCCCAGACAAGAACAAACAGTCATCTGTGTGTTCTTTACTGAGAGTCAGTGCATTGCTAAAATGCTTGTTCTTGTTGTCTGGCTGCCTGGCCTATCTACACCTCATGCTCACAGCATCTGCCGTGCTATAGATCAGGCCTGACAGCACTTCCTGAATGCTATGATGCTGCAATCGATATTATTAGAATGAGGTCTAACAGTATATCTAGATTTTTTCTTCTAATATATTGTAGTTTTGCAGGTAAAAGTCCTGGAAATTCTTCAACCTGTCATAGAAAACTGGCAGTACAGCTATACATTTTCAGATGGATGTCTTTAGCTGTAATGTTGCATTTAGCATCTTACTGGTTGTTGCACGCTTTTTAAATGATTGTTTTTCTGCGAAAAACAACTACAAAATAAAACTATAAAACTACAAAAAATATACAAAAAAAAAAAAAATTCCACTAAGAATCTTCACCAGATGACTGATTTTATTTTGGTGAATTGCCAGCAAATAAATGTATGCGCTTCTGATTTTAAAGCAAATCACAGCAGTGTTCATCAATTATACGTGTGCAGCTCATAATACATTGTTTCAGGGTCTCAGGGCAGCTCAATTCACAGTAAATGAACAAAGCATGAGGCGATGAAACAGTGGATAATGACTTGCACGTGTGTAAATGAACACAGTGCTGCGCTTCACTACAAAACCGCAATTTTTAAAAATTAAATCAAAGAATTTGAAATTTTCACATTAAGTCATATTGTGACCTCAGTTTTATTTCACTATATTGTGCAGGTCTTGCCACAAATGTTTCAAAAGATAATGTTAAAAAAAAAAAAAAAAACTGCCTTATGTAAACAGCCCAATCGAGGCCAGGTGAATCCAAAACCAGGCTAATTATACAGGGCTTTCTGTTAAAACTAATTAGTCGTAACTAATTAGGCCAGTTTCACATTCATCTGGCTCCATATATTGAATTTTTGTCGTTTTGAACCAACTATTCTATATGCACAACCAGTATCTGTTAATAGACGTTACCACCACTAGCTCCATTGAAAGAAAACTTGTATTGGAGACCTTCGTTGGCTTTTGTTGCCCTTGAAAGAATGCTTTGTACAAGGCCTGAAAGAGCCAACTGTTTCTTTGCGCATGCCCCCGGGCCCCAACACCCCTAACTCAAAAAAGGAAGGTTAGCAGAACTGCAAACGGTTCACATATTAATTCAAGGTATCTGGTTGCCTGGTATCTTGTTTGACAAAAAGCCTGCAAAAGACAGATTGGTTATCAAGGACCAGCTGTCTCAGGCACGATGGCCCTGCTCTCCGGGAGGCCGGTGGACTTGTAGACACAGGCCGAGAGCAGATGGACAGAGTCCAGGATCAATCCGGTGAATCAATAGCCGGCGTCTGACTTGAGAAGGGGGGTTGGGGGGGAAAGGTGAGTTCAAGCGAGTAATACGAAACTGAGAGGATATGAGCAAGAGGCACTGATGTCACTACCTGTGCATTTCAATAGGGGGCATGAGATGTCAACAGCGGCAGTGAGTTTGTAGTTTTCAGTGGCTTACAAATAAGACACATTTTCAAAATCTCAGAGTTTCTTTTGAGCAAAATAGACACTATCGAAAGATTTACATTTCCGTGAAAGTGATATATTGCAAAACATTATTTTTTTTTAGCATTTTTGTTCTTCGAGCGAAAATATCTAAATACTCTTAAATCAAGATACATTGAAAAGCAAAATTACTTAAGATTTTAAGTTTTGTTTTCTGATAAATGTTATGCGAGTTTATGCCTAGAACAAGAAAATATATCTACCAAGAGGGTTTGAGAAATGAACAATTCAAAGGGAACACAAGATTATATTTCTTATCCCATTAGCGGATATTCTTTCTTGCTTTAAGCAAAAACTTATTTTGATAAATCTTTCAGAAGGTATTTTAAAGGACCTAATATCTTTCATAATTTTGCTTCTCAAGTAAAAGTATCTTGCTTAAAGAATACTTTAAAGATATTTGTTCTGAAAATGACTGAAAATATTGAAATATTGAGTAAGAAGATAATTTTTCCAGTGTAGTGAGTATTTTGTCAAATTAGTGACAGTGTACTTATTCAAAAACTAGAGGTAAAAGCAAAAAATCCCCCAACTTCCTCTTACATTGTTTTGCTCTCGCTCTCTTTTTATATGAATACAAACCCTCATCCGTCTTGAATAATCTGAAAACTAATTTGAATCACAGACAGAGCAGAAAACAGGGTCTGGCATAGACCTAAGGAGGCTAATTTGTTCAATAGTCCATCCATCTTCCTGCATGGATATGTTGCCTCCATGAAACAATAAGAGACTGGGTCAGACCGGGGTGCTCCCGAGACCAGGAACAAGACAACCTGGTTTCAGCCTTGTCTGCTCCCCTCCCCCTTTGCAGTAGCATCTGTTTTGTGTTAGCCTGTTAGCTGCCTTAAAACTAATTAGTCGTAACTAATTAGGCCAGTTTCACATTCATCTGGCTCCATATATTGAATTTTTGTCGTTTTGAACCAACTATTCTATATGCACAACCAGTATCTGTTAATAGACGTTACCACCACTAGCTCCATTGAAAGAAAACTTGTATTGGAGACCTTCGTTGGCTTTTGTTGCCCTTGAAAGAATGCTTTGTACAAGGCCTGAAAGAGCCAACTGTTTCTTTGCGCATGCCCCCGGGCCCCAACACCCCTAACTCAAAAAAGGAAGGTTAGCAGAACTGCAAACGGTTCACATATTAATTCAAGGTATCTGGTTGCCTGGTATCTTGTTTGACAAAAAGCCTGCAAAAGACAGATTGGTTATCAAGGACCAGCTGTCTCAGGCACGATGGCCCTGCTCTCCGGGAGGCCGGTGGACTTGTAGACACAGGCCGAGAGCAGATGGACAGAGTCCAGGATCAATCCGGTGAATCAATAGCCGGCGTCTGACTTGAGAAGGGGGGTTGGGGGGGAAAGGTGAGTTCAAGCGAGTAATACGAAACTGAGAGGATATGAGCAAGAGGCACTGATGTCACTACCTGTGCATTTCAATAGGGGGCATGAGATGTCAACAGCGGCAGTGAGTTTGTAGTTTTCAGTGGCTTACAAATAAGACACATTTTCAAAATCTCAGAGTTTCTTTTGAGCAAAATAGACACTATCGAAAGATTTACATTTCCGTGAAAGTGATATATTGCAAAACATTATTTTTTTTTAGCATTTTTGTTCTTCGAGCGAAAATATCTAAATACTCTTAAATCAAGATACATTGAAAAGCAAAATTACTTAAGATTTTAAGTTTTGTTTTCTGATAAATGTTATGCGAGTTTATGCCTAGAACAAGAAAATATATCTACCAAGAGGGTTTGAGAAATGAACAATTCAAAGGGAACACAAGATTATATTTCTTATCCCATTAGCGGATATTCTTTCTTGCTTTAAGCAAAAACTTATTTTGATAAATCTTTCAGAAGGTATTTTAAAGGACCTAATATCTTTCATAATTTTGCTTCTCAAGTAAAAGTATCTTGCTTAAAGAATACTTTAAAGATATTTGTTCTGAAAATGACTGAAAATATTGAAATATTGAGTAAGAAGATAATTTTTCCAGTGTAGTGAGTGTTTTGTCAAATTAGTGACAGTGTACTTATTCAAAAACTAGAGGTAAAAGCAAAAAATCCCCCAACTTCCTCTTACATTGTTTTGCTCTCGCTCTCTTTTTATATGAATACAAACCCTCATCCGTCTTGAATAATCTGAAAACTAATTTGAATCACAGACAGAGCAGAAAACAGGGTCTGGCATAGACCTAAGGAGGCTAATTTGTTCAATAGTCCATCCATCTTCCTGCATGGATATGTTGCCTCCATGAAACAATAAGAGACTGGGTCAGACCGGGGTGCTCCCGAGACCAGGAACAAGACAACCTGGTTTCAGCCTTGTCTGCTCCCCTCCCCCTTTGCAGTAGCATCTGTTTTGTGTTAGCCTGTTAGCTGCCTAGACTCTTCTCACACTAGCAAAGACTCACTAAGCTAAAACTCTCTTTCTTAAATTGACAGTTCAAAAGTTAGCAAAAGGTAAATACGCTGTCAATGATCGTAAACTTCTTGTGTGTGACTTACTTTTAGCTAAGTGAAAACTTAGCAACTGGTCACTAGCAGGGTGAGAAGAGAAATACAGTTTGTGAGGCAGAAGTCAGAGGGAGTGCATTAATGCACAGGGTTTCCAGTGAGGGTAATGAGTACCCACAGTTCCCTGCTGAGAGAGGAAGTAGAGTGTAAATAGAGGGATTCCCACCTCGGCAGCGCAGCCGTTGTCATTGAGATAAGAATGGAAATTTCACAATGGCTGCCGTTTGGGGATTCCGGCCTCCTGTTCTCTCCCAGACGCTTGCCTTGCCTGTTCAAATATCCTTTGGGTTTGCCTGCTTGCCTGGTGGGAGATTCTGCTAGTTAAACTTGGTGCAGGCATGAGAGTCACAAAGCACAGGAAATTCTGGTGTTTGTTTTTATAGTTAGTCTGACACAAAAAACATACTGCGTCTGATTAAGTAAATGGGGATATAGTTGCTAATAAGTGATTACTGAAGATGCTAAAGTCTGCATGAAATAGAAATTAACCCTATTTTCTAAATCATATTGACC
The DNA here is from genome assembly GCF_001515605.1 of Sinocyclocheilus anshuiensis. Classification (NCBI taxonomy): domain Eukaryota; kingdom Metazoa; phylum Chordata; class Actinopteri; order Cypriniformes; family Cyprinidae; genus Sinocyclocheilus; species Sinocyclocheilus anshuiensis. The sequence continues at coordinate 332,628 of NW_015540850.1, read as the reverse complement.
TTATTGTGAATAAAGGCCTGTTCACACCAAGGATGAAAACTATAAAGATAATGATTATAATTTATAGAACTATTATTAATTATAGTTCTAACAACCATTCTCAATATTAAAGAATAGCAGAGTTCACACCATCGCTATAACAATAAAGGCACAGAGAAATATTATTGGAATCACTTTCAGAATGCTTTTTTTTTTCAGCTGATGAACGATACAAACATTGACACCCAATCAGAATTAATCCTACTATCATGAGCTTGAGAATTTAAAGCGGCAGATGAGAGTGCACTTAAAATAAACAGACGATATCGTCTGCTGGTGTGGATGCTAATATAGTTATCTGTATAGTTATCGTTCTTGATGTGAATGGGCCTTAACTCCTTCATGTATTTTTTAGTCGTAAATGTTAATGAAAATGTCTCAGTCATTTTGTTGCTTAAGTCCACTTCTTTCTTAAAATTGACTGAAATCTTGCTTTCAGAGCTTCCTGCATCCAATCAACAATCGAAATGTGTGCCCTAAATTTTTTTCCTTTTTGTTTTTCAATAATTTGTTCTACTTGGATACACAGAATAAAGAAACTGTCACTACTTCAATTTTATTGTGACTTTAAATGTAAAGAGTGTATTTTTGATGTTAAATGCAATGTTTTTGCCTTTTTTTAGCATCACAACCAGCCCAGCACAGCAACAATGGCTCAACCAATGGTGTGAGATTGGGACGGAGCTATTTGTTTGACCCACAAATGGAAGACAGGAGAAATATTCAGGAAAACTTTTTAAAAATGGCGCAAGTGGCACAGAAATTACTCACTTCAGGTTTAACAAAAGAGCTCATACATAAAGAAAAGCAGCACTAAATTAAATCGCAAAGCTTTTTAAAGCTCTATTTATACCACTCGGCAACAGAATCTTTGCAGCTTATTAGAATGGCAGCCTATTATGATTTAGGGGCCTTTTCAAACATGTCAAAAGAGTCAGCTGGTGCTGCTACAACACCTAAAAGATCCAAATCTAAATCCTTTGTGAACTGATTCAGCTCTTTTGAATATTTAATGTTAATGTAATGGCTTGGTGTAACAAATCAGACCCAAATCTCAATTTACCCTGTCAAGCCGTCATTGATTTAATTTCAGGATTTATAGAAACATTCTCCTTTCCTGGAGGCAAGGATAAACGACATTGGTATAAAGAGCAGGCGAGGCGTACTCAGCTGATGAACGATACAAACATTGACACCCAATCAGAATTAATCCTACTATCATGAGCTTGAGAATTTAAAGCGGCAGATGAGAGTGCACTTAAAATAAACAGACGATATCGTCTGCTGGTGTGGATGCTAATATAGTTATCTGTATAGTTATCGTTCTTGATGTGAATGGGCCTTAACTCCTTCATGTATTTTTTAGTCGTAAATGTTAATGAAAATGTCTCAGTCATTTTGTTGCTTAAGTCCACTTCTTTCTTAAAATTGACTGAAATCTTGCTTTCAGAGCTTCCTGCATCCAATCAACAATCGAAATGTGTGCCCTAAATTTTTTTCCTTTTTGTTTTTCAATAATTTGTTCTACTTGGATACACAGAATAAAGAAACTGTCACTACTTCAATTTTATTGTGACTTTAAATGTAAAGAGTGTATTTTTGATGTTAAATGCAATGTTTTTGCCTTTTTTTAGCATCACAACCAGCCCAGCACAGCAACAATGGCTCAACCAATGGTGTGAGATTGGGACGGAGCTATTTGTTTGACCCACAAATGGAAGACAGGAGAAATATTCAGGAAAACTTTTTAAAAATGGCGCAAGTGGCACAGAAATTACTCACTTCAGGTTTAACAAAAGAGCTCATACATAAAGAAAAGCAGCACTAAATTAAATCGCAAAGCTTTTTAAAGCTCTATTTATACCACTCGGCAACAGAATCTTTGCAGCTTATTAGAATGGCAGCCTATTATGATTTAGGGGCCTTTTCAAACATGTCAAAAGAGTCAGCTGGTGCTGCTACAACACCTAAAAGATCCAAATCTAAATCCTTTGTGAACTGATTCAGCTCTTTTGAATATTTAATGTTAATGTAATGGCTTGGTGTAACAAATCAGACCCAAATCTCAATTTACCCTGTCAAGCCGTCATTGATTTAATTTCAGGATTTATAGAAACATTCTCCTTTCCTGGAGGCAAGGATAAACGACATTGGTATAAAGAGCAGGCGAGGCGTACTGTGAGATTTTCTTTCTCCTTTTTACATTTCAAAGCATCTAACTATCTCATTTGAATTATTTACTCGGGCACGTGACGGAGAGCCCAGCAGAAGGGTATTGATTGGACTGATTTAGGACCTGCTGCTTGGCTAAATGCAATTCTCTGCTGCGCTGATGCGAGTGTGGGAGATCTGGCCATCTCGGAGTCCATCGTAAAAAAAAAGGCATCAATCAATCAGTATGGGTGTGAAAACCTGCTCTGGTTATTTAGCTAAACACAGGCAGCTAAATGGCGATGGCGGTATAGTCATTTGCTATTCAATAAATGCACACAACAAAAGGATTGTACAGTTTTAGGAAAACCTAAACCTAGTTAGCAGTAGGCAGATGGCTTTTAAGCAACCTAACTAAAATGAAATGACCAATTTGGAATGCTAACAAAATTGATTTCAGTAGAGTTTGGTGTTAGCATGTTGCTAAGGTAACAGTATTCTAATAAGCATACAAATACACCACACACAAATAATAGTATATTTTTAAATTGATTAAACTATGTAGGATTGAATGTAATGCATTTACAGGTCATTGTAATGCATTCTCAGATTGCGTTCACTGCAAAGTATACAATGCCGCCTTGAACTTGGCCAAAAGAATTATGTTAGTATAATTATGCTAACTGCCTACTGGAACAGCATAGTGCCTTAAAATAAAATACTGCAGGAACAAAGCCTTAAACACCATATTTCTTTGCCATACTTCAGTGCTCATATTCGAAAATATAGCTGACAGTTCTTTAAGGGCACTTTGGGAAAACAATTCTATAGTTGCCAAACTGCAGTTCGCACTGAGGGGACAGGAGTGATGATTAAGAGAATAGCCAGAGCGGGTCAAAGGATCATCTGTCCCTCTCCCTTCTCAGGCCAATGTGCACAGATCAATACATAATATCTTACAAATTGAATTCGACCTGGATCAACCCAAAGAGGCGGGAGCCTTGCTCTGCGATTTGTAGACAGCTTTACTGCAAATCCTGATGATCAGCGGGGATGAAGTGCATATGTGCGTGTACGTGTTTGCGTTTTGGGGAGTATAAATAGGTTTGTGACATATGGACAATGTGAGTAATGGAAACAGAGAGGGAAGTACGGCATCAAATGCACGCATTCACAAATACTCTTAATTATTCACATAGCGTATAAGCTGCACTGCTGTGCTGGAGAGTTCCTGTTTCTGACTTCCTCTTTTACCACCATAAACATGCCTGTTTTAAGGCTAGTTCACGCTGCTTCAACAAACACCAGCAGGGTTAAAGGGCTAGTTCGCTTAAAAATGCGAACTCAGTTATCGTTTACTTACTCTCATGTCTAAAAGCTAACAAAAAAGCATGATAATTGCATTATAAAAATGGTTCATATGACTCGTGTGCAAATATTCTAAGTCTTTTGAAGCCATATGATAGCTTTCTGTGAGAAACAGACTGAAACTTAAGTTAAGGCGTAGTCACATTAGCCAAACTTCTGCAAAAATTAGCAGATAAAGTACTTCCATTGTCACTAGTGTATAGTGTACATTTTGGTCTGTTACTTCCAAACCAAGTGGCTTTATATTGGTTAACGTGGTGAATTTGCATGCTTAAAGTTCAACAAACGTGAATCCAATGCGAAATCGTGTCAGTAATTTTTGCCTCACATGTCCCTGACACAAAAATCCAGACTGTGTGGATTCTTATTGAAATGACTGCATTTTGCACAATACAGAATTTAGCTGTAAATGGCAACGGAAAATGTGACTGCACCTTTACTTATTGAAAGTTTTGACATTAGCATTATCTTTCCTTTTGCATTTATGAGAGCAATAGCAATGTCCAATTCATGAACAAACCATTCTTTTGAGTCATATCTTTGAATCACTTTATCTGGTTCACAAAAATGATCTGGGCTGCATTTCTCAAAACATTGTAAACGTAAGTAGACATAGAAACTATTGACCCCAAAGGTGTCTATGATCCACTTGAGCTCAAAACATCAGTTTTGACATGAATGCCTCTCACAAAGATATCACATCTACAGTCCCTGCAGCTTTAAGGCAAAATTGCAAAAAAATCGCAAAAATGAGGCCGAAAATTCTATTTGCAAATTGTGTAAATTCCTCTTCATTATACAGGTTAATGGTGCTCTCAATGCATATGTGGTTTCAGTCAGTTTCAGTGCCAAAGATTTGGTTAAATGCAGTTTTATGAAACCAAATGGGGGTAAAGCTGCTGCAACAAGGTCAACTGATTAAACGCAATAGTGTCCCCGTCTATACCTATATGTGCACATATACGTGTCTTTATTCCAGAGTGTGTGTCAGTGTGTGTGTAAATGTGAAACTAGCTGGGTTCCAGCGACGCATCTGATGAGCTCTTTGGGTGAGATGACTGTTTCTCTGAAGCTGTTCAGATACTTACCAGAAACCATTTCAAAAACCTTAAAAAAATTTGTCGGACATGATTTGCAAGGAGGAAGGCACATGCACACTTATCTCTAGTACGACACTTTTTGTTTTTTCAGAAACCACAAAGAGTCATTTCATAAATAACCGCATGATGCCTTTCTCAGGGTTAAAGCGCAACTACGATAATTGTCGCAATGCTTGCAATCTTTGCGTCGCATTAGAATAAATGGGCTCTCATGTCGGCGTTGGCGTGCAGGTTGTTTCTGCATATGCTCGCCAAGGTTAAAGGCACGTCTTGCGATCGATCGAACAGAGAGGCTCTGGGCCAAGCAACACACCTACTCCCATGAGCCTTGGAGCACAGTGTCCATCACCCCATCGGTCACACGATCGCCGATGTCTGAAAGACCTTCTCCACATTTTGCACCGACCCGCTTAACAAAATCCCTATTGACTGAACCTCCCCCCTTTCCATAGAAAGGCGAAGACAGCACTCTGGGGTTCTTGAATGATCCCTCCATGAACAATTAAATCCAACTGAGAAGTGTTTATTTTGAAGCCTGGCAAATGTTCCTCAGATGCTAGAGACCTTTCTTGTTGCCCAGAGGGACTGAATTTGGTGGATATTAAGTCTCTGATGGAGACATGTCTGAAAGTAGGTCATCAAAATGATGTGGCGAAAAAAAATGGTCTGAATTTAAATCTTTCAGTCATTTATTACGTGCAGTAGAGGCTGATGCAACAAGCAAATCTGAGAAACTTTGAAGGGTTCCTCTGAACAAAGAGATCTTAAAAAGGTACAAAATGCACACAGTGGGAATAGATACATGTATTGCACAAGATTTCATTGAGTAAACACACCCAATGTTTTGGGGTGGCTAACATTTTGAAGGTGTGAAAATATTTTGACAGCTGAATATGCCAAGGATCTGATTTGTTTTATTAGGTACTCATAATTCTTATAAATGGCAGGGCGATTTAAAGGTCACATATTTTACTCCTCTCTGGAGTTTTATTTT
>NW_015540850.1:312727-326498 GCF_001515605.1 Sinocyclocheilus anshuiensis | reverse complement strand
CAACAGGATGTTTCAGAATGGTAATTCATGTTTTTTTTTTTTTTCCGAACACCGAATGCAGTAAATACAAACCTGACCAGCCGAGCGTTTGCGATCACGTGAACTTGAAGACACTTGTACAAATGCGGATGGGTGACATGAATGGAAATGATTCCAGACTGGCGATGTAGTATTTGGTTTCTGTATTCTGTGCTGTATTTTCCTGCGCTCAAACCTGCCAATCTAAAGGATCAAACACCGTGTATGGCGTTTGAGGTAATTTGTGAATTAGCATAGACATATAGTCTAAATAAAACAATTTGCAACTGTTACTATTAACACACTTGTATACAAAACTTTGTATTATGCTTGTTATAGAGTGTGTGACGTTGTCATGGCGACCGTCACAGCCCTACTGTGCAATGATGTAGTTTCCTGACATTCAGACTGAACAGCGTTTTCTCGACATGTTTCCGTGTTGTTGTTGCTCAGCAATGGCATGGATGCGATGTTGTCTGGGGGTTTGGCAAAAGGAGAGTGGAACTGTAAGCAGTGCTCGGTGGTGTCTGAAGGCGGTGACTGAGTAGTTCTGATGTCACCTTTTTACGGAAGTCACAACGGTTCGTGAAAAATCACAGCTACTTTATGCAGGCTGTGTGCATTTGACTGTGGATTGACTGTTTTGAAACTTATGTGGTAGTTACGTAGTACCTAGACCTCAGTTATCATGAAAAAAGCCAGGAAATTTCAATTTTGACAATATGGGACCTTTAAACAAGTCAACTCAAAATCCTGAAACTATTTACGTGAATATACATTCCTGCTTTTACTGCATACAATTTGTTGCATGTTATTTCAAAGAAATGATTATTTGCAATCATTCATCATCCTCTGTAGCTAGTTTACTTTTCAGCTGACATCACCAGTCCTTTTCAACCCCTCACCTCCAATCACCTGGCTCCATTCTTGGAGGTAACGCCTACTTTTTATGAGCCAATCAATTCCTAATCAATGGGTCAAAGTTTGGCCAGTTACCATGAGCTGGTTAGTGCCTGCTGGTAGATGTTGCAACTACACCATCTGGACCCAAAAAGCATGTTTTTCCATTGATGGCCATTGTATTTTTTGAATGTAATAATAATCTATTGCAAATATTTCTACAAATTTTTTATATTTTTTTCTTATTGAAGTTTATTTTCACCACAGATTATCTCACAATTCTGACCATTTTCTCAGAACTGCAAGTTTACATCTCGCAATTCCAATGTTTTTTTCTCAGAATTCTGAGTTTCTCAAACATTTTTGTTTTGTTTTGTTTCCACCATGAAATAAAATAATATTAAGTTTATATCTCACAATTTGGAATTTTTTTCTCAGAATAGGTTTATATCTCACAATTCTGAGTTTATATCTCACAGTTTTGTTTTTTTCCCCCTCAGAATTACAAGAAAAAAGTCTGAATTGTGAGAAAAACAATGTCACAATTACCTTTTTTTCATTCCATGGCAGAAATAACCTTCCATAGAGTACAAACAGTCATAAAATTAGTTGCAAACTAAATTTCATATCAACCTTAAACTTGAAATATAGGTAAACCAGTCACCAGTCTTAACCATTACCGTTAAAATAAATGACTTGACATTAGATGCTAAGCATTTTATCTGTTTACCCAGTAGGACATGGCTACTGGTTCTTCGCACATCAAGCCAGAAATGCTTTAGTATGTCACACAACCCCCAAAACCTTTACACACACACACACACACACACACACACACACACACACACACACACACAGCACCTGTCCTTAGTCCTTCATCAGCGTATTTCTGTGAGCTGAAGTGGGTGGGTGGGTGTTAAGACAGGGCTGTATGGGAAACCAAGCTGTCCATAAGATTATCACAGAAGAGGACTAACCGGGTTGGGGGGTGGATGGTGTATAACGAGGAAGGGGGGTTATGCGGCTGACACATAAACATCAGCTAAAATCCAGACATACATACTCACAGATATAGATGGAGGGGCCTCATGGTGTGGATGACAGTGTTTTGGTTCCCTCTCTCAGCTTCTCTTTCAGTCATCAGCAAAACACACAACACAACAAATCATACCTCATTTCAGTACCCAGAAGACTTTGCCCAGATGACATTTCTTTGATTGCAGCTTGAAAGGAAACCACTGACTCATATTATTCATTCAAATCAAGTCTACAAGAATCTAGAGCGTAAATTTCCAGCGGACTCGTGATCGCAGTGCTGTTCATCGAGCCGCTTGGTTATTGAGAGAAGACGCGGTGGTAAAGGTCAGAAGAAGGTCACCGGGAACGGGCGTCAGTCAGGTTCTCCTCATTGATCGAGACTGCAAATAGCTTTCAGCTCTTTATGACACTAGCGCAGTACAATTAACAAGCAAACATTCAAAATCACTAGTGAAGATGACATTTACAGCCATTTTTTTTGTTTACAGTCTGGTAATTGCTTTGTAATAGACAGCTTTGAAAAACAAACCTTTCCTGTACAGTCCATATTGGGAAAAACAGATTTTCATATTTTAAATATATTTAAAAGTATATAAAATATATTAAAAAAAAAACAAAAAAGGAATACAGAGTTTGTTACATTTCTTTTAAATATATGTATATTTTCCAAAATATATCTTCAAAATATATTTTGCATTACATAAAATTCCTCTAAACATATTTATATTTTCCAAAATAAATCTTCAAAATGCATTTTCCATTACATACATTTCCTCAAAATATCTATTTTAGGATTAGAAATGCATTTTCCTGCATTTTAGCTATATTTTGGCATGAAGGATTTAACTAAGTATATTTTCAATTTAAAAAACATATTTCCTTAAGCTATGCCATTTACAACATATATTTAGCATTTATTTGAAGTATATTTTGGTCAGAGAAAAATACAGCTTTGCCACATGAAAGTAAACCGAAATATTATTATGAAGCTCACTATGTCAGTTCATTAATCAAAGAATGCTGTTAAACAGTCTTAAAAGAGCACCATCTGCTTTTTAACTTGTGTTGGAGGTTATGCCAGAGAGACGGAAAAAAAATCCCTTATATTTAAATGCCCGACCTGAAAAAAGACTTTCTGAGAAGACAGTGCTTTTCCAAACATCAGGCCGTGGCTCTCGTGTAGCATTTCTGAGCGAGCACTCTAAAGTTCATCCCCTCCTTTGTTTATTTTATGTCTTCGGCAGCTGTTCTCACTCGCTCTCTCTGTGCGCGAAATGACGTCAAAAGACAGCGATTCGTGAGAGCTCTACCAGGGCTCCTTCTTTCAGTTTGTTACCATAGCAGCCGTTCCCACTTCCTGCCAGGGTTTGGTTTCCTGTGTTCATTCATTTCTTTTCTCTCTCTTTCTCTTTTTTTTCTCTAGGCCTCAGCTGGATTTAAAGCGCTCTGTTTACAGTACCATAAAAGGACCTTGGTGCATTAAGTCGAAGGATCCTGGCTCAATGGAATCTGGACGTCAGATACCATCCATGCTGTTCTTTGGCATGGATTGTAATAAAAAAAATATATTTTTAGAGTGGTTCTGATTGTGCAAAAGCTGCCACCACAATGCTAGAATGCCATGGGTGGTTGCCAGAGCTTTGTTATGCGGTTGCTAAGGTGTTCTGAGTGGTTGCTAGGGTCTTCTGGGTGGCTGCTCAAGGGTCAATTAAATTATGCTATTTTTCACCATTTTTTTAAACAATTTATGCACAAATATGTTTAAAATGACTGAATACACCTCTTCTGTGGGGCATAAAGTCAAAAATGTCAGGGCGATACAATTGTACTGATACTGAATCATACAATGAGTAAAATACATGTTTATGCGTTCAAGGTGTAAAGAAAATATGTTATTTAGTTACACTACATGATATTTTTAGCATAATTAAAGATAAACTCTTCTTGACAGTGGTAAATGGTTTTTCAAAACCAAATGAAACCAACATGAATACAAAGAGTGCATTTCTATTGGGCTGTTCACACTTTCCCATTGTTTGTCTATATAAATATATGCTAGACAGACGTTTTTGACTGTTGCACTCCTGCCTTTTGCAGCATCTCACGGCGTTCCTAAAATGCGGCAATCAAGATAAAAGCAGTTCAAGTTTTTAAAATGTATCTCTAGACCTTGTGGTTTTCATTCCACTGCACTGTGCTTCTAAACGGAAAAACACGTTCTTTGCAAACCGCCCTTAAAGGAGTAGGTCACTTCCAGAACAAAAATGTACAGATAATGTACTCACCCCCTTGTCATCCAAGATGTTCATGTCTTTCTTTCTTCAGTCGTAAAGAAATTATGTTTTTTGAGGAAAACATTTCAGGATTTCTCTCCATATAATGGACTTCTATGGTGCCCCCGAGTTTGAACTTCCAAAATGCAGTTTAAATGCAGCTTCAAAGGGCTCTAAACGATCCCAGCTGAGGAAGAAGGGTCTTATCTAGTGAAACGATCGGTTATTTCCTAACAAAATTTACAATTTATATACTTTTTAACCTCAAATGCTCATCATGTCTAGCTCTGCGTGAACTCAGATTATTTTCTGCAGAAGTACCGACCCAGTGTTTACAAAGTGAACATGCAAAGAAGATCAAAAGCCCCTTTACATAAAACGGTAAAACAGCGATGTAGGACGATTTTCTAACTGTTATGAACCGGAAAAATAGAGTTCAAGCAGAGCTAGACAAGATGAGCATTTGAGGTTAAAAAGTATATAAATTGTAATTTTTTTTTAAATTTACCAATAAAATAACCGATCGTTTCGCTAGATAAGACTCTTCTTCCTTGGCTGGGATCGTTATAGAGCCCTTTGAAGCTGCATTTAAACTGCATTTTGAAAGTTCAAACTCGGGGGCACCATAAAAGTCCATTATATGGAGAGAAATCCTGAAATGTTTTCCTCAAAAAACATAATTTCTTTACGACTGAAGAAAGAAAGACATGAACATCTTGGATGACAAGGGGGTGAGTACATTATCTGTAAATTTTTGTTCTGGAAGTGAACTACTCCTTTAAGAACATGGCATTGCCATTGACCCTAAAGTCTTTACCATATTCTAGATGTGGCACAGATCCCTTCAACACAAGTCTGCTGGATCATATTTTGCCCGATTTCTCATCTTCCAGCTGAATGTCATGAGTCAGGTTAGAAAAGAACCTCACCTCTCCTCAACAAGCCGCACAATTTGAGGTATCATTCACGTCCACAAGCACCACTAATAACTGGCATTTTTCGTGCGACCTGCAGCCCACTTTCATTAAATGTGACACTTCTAGCACTTCTCAGACACTTGTACCCTTCAAGCACGGTACAAGGGACGGCACCTTTTGCACAATACAGGTCACCCCTGATATCTATTATGCAGATGAAGAAACCACCGAAGGGAGATGCACTTTATGACAGCCTTCGGCGGTTCCTTAATCAACACCTGCATGTGTCGCATTAGTAGCTTCTTTTCCCAAGGCCACGGGATCCAGCTGCACAGATAAAGGGTTTACGTTACAACACCCGTCTTTCTGGGCTTGCACTTCTCCTCACAAGCGGAGTAGACGCGTCTGTTTCGGGTATGCGTGGGTTGGCTGTATTTTCCACTCAGTCAAACCTCAAGGATGTCGAAGTCTCACCGTGAGGCACGAGACTACAACCACAGGGTTAGTTAAGGCAGTTGCACAAGGTCTCTTGGATCTTGCACAGTTGGGTGCTGTTTGAACGTCTTTTGCAGGGGTGTTCCCGAGGTGTCAGGGAGGGCTCCATGCCAAACTTTAAATGCCAAGTGTCTTTAAATGGCACTTGTGCAATCCAACAAGGACGCCAGCTGTTCTTCATAAAGTAATGATATCCTGTAAGTTATGTGCCTGTAAAAGTTGCTCTAACCGATGATCTGAGACCAACTTCCCAGAGCTGACATTTAACCAAAGAAGGTTGGAGCCGATTCTTGGAGCCGACAGTCTGAAGACCCTTCAGGATTGGTCATCTTCCCACCTCTTTGGGACTGCAAGGATGCCTTGGCCTTTCTCGAAGCATGCCATGCTAAATCAAGTCATTTGCAGAGCAGGCCTTTAGAGGCCTTGAGCAGCAACATGTAACACAATTAGCTTCGAAAGCCTGTAATTAGACCACAGATCATTAGGCGAGGTTCTGCCTATAGTCGACGAGCAGGTTAGGTCATGACCGGTAAATGAGAGGCAGTGATTATTAATTTCTAGGGTAATGTTTGTGGTGTTCAATGTGCATGCTGAAACGAGGCAGTTTTGGCCTGCAGAAGCATGTGTCATGTCATCACGCCTGTTAAAGGTCGCATGTGAGGGGGCTCGAACAGCGCTGTACTAGAAAGACGAGGACAGACCACACTTAGCTCATACCACATAGGTGTGACACAAAAAAATCTCCCAGCCCTAATTATACAAACCACGCACTGTTAATTTAATGTCATGGGAACTGGGGTAACAAGGACAAAGCACATGGGATGTTCATGCACGGTCACTGATGAATAAATGCCATCTGAAATCTCCATTACCACACCACAAGGTGGTTTATACAAGTCTGGTTCCATGCTACAGAAAAAACTCACTGTTAATTCGCCATGGTGGTGGACCAGGGTCAAAGGTTAACCCTGATGTTGTGACTGGACAGCTGGAAAAGCATGAGAACCATCCAGAACAGCTTGGTGTAGTCCAAAAGCAGTAGAGAAGGACAGAAAGGAAAAACTATGATGGTATTAAAGGTCCATTCAGCCTCAACAGCTGCATAAATAAGATGAAATTTTAAACAGATCTTACCATTCTTCTCTCGCAGCTACTCAGGAAACTAACAGACGTGGATGGAGAGCAACAAATTGCCTGTTAAGAAATCACATGAGGGTTTTCACTTTGTGTACTCACAAAGCAATCGTTCTGTAAACATACTGCAAAACTCCCATCAGTCTTGTTTCACATATTACTGAATAATAATAATAATAATAAACTCAAGCATGAAAAATGGGCTAGTATGTGTGAAGCCAAATGGGTACAAAAATGATCTTACAAGTGGGTGGGTAACAAAACATAAAATTTTATTTATAAAATAAAATAAAACATGAATATTAATTGTGACAAATGTAGCAAAACACTAGTCATAGTGACAACCAGTCATTTGTCATGCAATGGTTGTTTTACACAACCCCTTTTTCCTTAAATACAAAATACAATGATTATGTCCCAAAATGTGTGGAAATGCATCTAAATGTACACAAATCACCATTTCTGTATCGATCAGCTATGCTAAACATCGCAATGTGACCTGTCTCAGCTGTGCCCAGTCAAACTATGGAAAAGTGTTCATAACTCAACCTCAAGATCTGCAGTTTGTGGTTTAAGTCTGTGGCCACAGGCTCATCTCTGTTCCCCATTGCTAAGTTTCGTTTTAAATGCACATCGCTAACATGCGCTAACTGCAGTTTTCTTCTCACCAGCTGGGTGTGGAGGCAGATGCAAAGCTAAGGAAATACACAAAAGGGTTGTCTGCTTCTGGGAAACTCATCTGACAGAAGAGTTTTAGCATTACTGGAAACTTAAAAGGTTAGCCTTCTAGCTTTGCTAGTGCAGCAGTTCTTACTATGATAGCAGTAGGACGTACATTGCTCTTGTGCTTGCATGCACCTGGACTCAAATTTTATATCTGCACATCCTATTAATTGCCAGGGACAATTTTACATGAGTTTTGGAAAATGTATGTGAACTGCATGCTACTGTCAGATGCTAAAAGTGCTACAAGACCACGGACATCAATGACAGTGGTTGGTTGATAGCATTTTGGTGGCACAGTTAGCTCAAAAATTCATTTTTGAGTTCTTTTATAAAATCAGTTTCTCTTTTTTTATTATTGTTTGGAATTACAAGGAAAGTGGTTTCAGAGTAGATGAATCATTTGAGTTGGTGCTGAATGAGGAAATTAATCAAGTTCAAAGTAGCTTTGAATGAAGTAGTGAAATGGAAATGTTAGCTGGTTGATACTGGCAAAAAGGTATAGGAACTATTAAAAGCTGGATTTTAAGATTAGTCCATGGAAGGGGTTAATGTGTGCTAATGATAACTAGCCTACCAGTGAATATCATTACTGAGGGAAGACCATAAGGAATTTGGGGAATTGGTGGGTTTCCCTCTTTTGCCAACAAAAACTACACAAGCTGCTTCTGGCACACCACAGAAGTAAACAGCCATAATTAATTTATCATAAATAGCAGCGGAAAAATCTATCTATCTATCTATCTATCTATCTATCTATCTGTAAATGGAATACAGGTAGGGTAGCAGTTTAGGACAAACTCAGTCACAGACTAAAAACAAAGACGAACAAGAAACAACATGGCAGGTATAAATGTAAATGTATCCATTTTCCTACCTTATTTTTAGATGAATAGCTACGTTAAAGCTACGTTTAACCCATGTTGCCAGATAATACGCACTTTGTGTAAAAAGTGTGGGGGAATGTTATCTATGTTTCATAAAACATGAAAATATATACGTTTTGTTGTTGTATTAGTCTGATTTAGTTGAACTAAACCTAATGGCATTTAGGTTATTTTTCAATTCAGTGGCCAGTTGCATAAACTTAGCCTCTATGTTAAGACAGTATCTTAAGAACTAGTTTGACCAACTAGCAGTTAACCAAGGGGTAATTAGTCTGGTATTTTTGATTCAACTTAGACTAATCTAAGATTTTATGTAACCGAATTTTTTTAATTTTGACCAGTCTTAAAGAAAAAAATGAGATGACTTACTTTTAAGGCTAGTCTAAACCTTTTATGCAACTGGCCCCAGGTGCAGCTTTTCTAGTGCATGAATTTGCCCACATGACAACCAGCCAATGAGAACGCGGAACAATAATGATGAGTCATAGCAATAGAGCATATAGGCGCTAAAAATGTTGTGGATTCGCCCGCACGAATCCATCCATAACGGCAACAGATTTCCGAAAACTACAGATTGGCAGTGAAGTGACAACGATGTCCAACATTTTATTTGGTAAATAATCTTTAAGCGTTATGCACCTCAGGTGACAAGGAATTGTATGTTAATATCAATAAGCACTCTATCGAATGACTCGGGTATGCAGCTATTGGTATATGGGCCGCACACGCTTTACTTTTAGACAGTAATGAAAGTTTAACCTTCATTTGTGAACTTAAGACTAAAAGGTGATTCATAGTAATTATCAAAGCACACTTACACATCAGCATATTTTTTTGATTCATACATAAATTGAACCAAATATCTTAAAAATTTGCCTTTACCTAGAAAAAGTGTAACGTATTTCTTAAAGGGTAAGTTCACCCCAAAATGAAAATTCTGTCATTAATTACTCACCCTCATGTCGTTCCAAACCTGTAAGACCTTTGTTCATCTTCGGAACACAAATTAAGATATTTTTGATGAAATGTGAGAGCTCTCAGACCCTGCATAGACAGCAGTACTGTAGTGTTCCCAGGTCCAGAAACGTAGCAAGAACATCGGTAAAACAGTCCATGTGACATCAGTGGCTCAACGTCAGTTTTGAGAAGCTACGGGAATACTTTTTGAGCGCAAAGAAAACAAAAATAAAAATTTTTCAACAATTCTTTTCCCCTGAGTTACATCTTCCGCCATTTTAGAGAGTATCACAATGCATACGCATGCTTTCCCCTAAGCGTAAACAATGCTGATTACGCAGATTACGTTCATGCGCGCGCTTTCTCCTCCGAAAGTATACAACGCTGATTACATCGATTACGCTCTTGGGTACTCTCCAAAATGGCGGAAGACGTAACTCGGGGGAGAAGAATTGTTAAAATAAATTATGCTATTTTTGTTTTCTTTGTGCTCAAAAAGTATTCTCGTAGCTTCGCAAAACTGAAGTTGAGCCACTGATGTCACATGGACTGTTTTACCGATATCCTTGCTACGTTTCTGTCTGGGAACATTTCAGTTGCGTTGCTGTCTATGCAGGGTCTGAGAGCTCTCAGATTTCATCGAAAATATCTTAATTTGTGTTCTGAAGATGAACGAAGGTCTTACAAGTTTGGAACCACATGAGGGTGAGTAATTAATGACAGAATTTTCATTTTGGGTTGAACCAACCCTTTAAGTATTTCTTAAAACTATGTTTTTTTCAAAGTTTTAATTCGATTTTGAGTCCCATATTTTCAATTTGGTTTCAGACCTGACTGTAAATATAAATCCATGGATGCATGTGCATTCTTCAATTTACTTGTAGCAATAAAAGCAGAGCTAAAAACACTCAATGAAATATAAGAAAGATGTTTTAAAATTGTGTTTGGCATTGCAGATTGAAGAGATCCAGAGGGAAGTCACCCACATACTATTTGTGAGATGACCCCACTCACTGGCAGGGATTTTAAATAGAGTAGTTGGAATTAGTGTGCGTGGTGTGTGCTAGTAATCTTCCTCATTTGAAAACCAATTTTTGTTTGGAAACAAGAACCAGTGTTCTTGTCTGTTGCTTTTATTTTTCTGCAGATGGCTTCCTCTTATGTTCTGAGAAATTGTATTCACAGTTCTTCGGGAGAGAGTGGGAGCTTTGAGCTGAAGACTTCTCCTTAAAACAGCATGTGTCTGAGCACCACTTGCCTACTGTACCAGCCAGTCCTGCGTTCACCCTCAATCTGTCATCTCGTCTCAGCTCTCGGGAGGAGGACGGACTGCCTGACAGATGGGGGGAGTGTTGGAGTCTCAGTCGCCGTCACTTCGCTCGATCCGGCTCTGATCTGGCACCCCTGCGGTTGAGTGAACAGCAGACACATATAAATCTGTACGCTTTAAAGCTAGCTTTCATCAGGAAACCGCCCAGTCGCTCTGAGACTCCACCATACAGTACACAGATATACACCACACTGATTATAAACTAAAGACAGAAATTGTGCATTGAGGTGGCACTACACAAGCTACAAACATAAATGCTCTGTTCTTAAACCTAGTGCGCTACTATTAGCATTTTATTTTATTTTTTTGCAAACAAACACAACATTTTAAAGCAACATATGCGTGTTCTTGAAACAAATTTCATTCCAAAAGTTATGCATTTTAGCTATTCTACCTCATAAGATATCCAATTTTGGCCAAATTAGCATATGCCTTTCCGACAACGTTATGTCAGCATTAGTGAAAACATGAATCCAAAATGGCAGACAATGCATAAGTAGCCTACTTTTGATTATAAATAAACATACAATTTATTCAGTACTGAAACGTATCGATAAAGTTACTAAAAATTGGTTTAACAAATATTTGTGTGTACAATGCATTTTTATGCTTATTAAGAGTATTGTGCTTTTAGCTTAACAGCATGCTAATGTCAAAACATGATATTTGACACCTAGAGTAGCTGCTTATGTAGAGCGGCCCAAATCTCTCTCTCCCTTTTCATAGTAAGAGATATATTACATGCAAATTGCACATGGGATAAAGTAAACGAGTCACACATACACAAAACATTTTTTTTTCTTTCAATTTATTACCTAAAAAAAGAAAATGTCCTATCACAAGTCACACTGAAATGTATTGCTTAAGAAAAAAATATATTTAGATATTTTCTTTTTTTTTTTACTTGATTATTTCCATTATATTCCACAAAAACAAAACAGGGCACAGCAACGTCCCTTTTCCGCCTTCCGCCCACTTTAAAAAAAGCACAAAGAAATACATAATTCACAGTTACCATTTTGGTTTCATAAATTAATACAGTCACACATGTGCTACACCGGTCTATAGCTAGAACATTTTAAATTGTTTTTTTTTTCTTGACTCTTGTAATCAGTTTTCATTGGCTACAAGAAAGAACAGGAAACTTAAATGATGTGATCAGAACTCCAACAAACTATTGAAAATGCCCCCCATTCCCTCCGTCCACCCTTATTCAATTACCCTATCCTAAAACTCAGAACATCTCCTATGCTTTTTTTAAATTTTCACTTTTTTTTTTACTGTTGTACATATAGGTGAGGCACACACAGAGTATATTTCATACATATATAAAAATTAAATAATGATTTTCTTGGGGGAGAGGGAAAAATCGTCCATTGAAGTCATTTATCTGAGAAGAAGGGAAGTGCATGTTGTCAATGTGTCCTTAAAGGACATCTCAATTGAGAGTTAGGGCACTTTGTTGCTATAGCACTGCAGTTGAAACTTCCTTTTTTTTCAATTAAATTTGTTGCTTCTTTGTAGGACAGCAGGGTTCAA
This sequence comes from Sinocyclocheilus anshuiensis, assembly GCF_001515605.1. NCBI lineage: Eukaryota > Metazoa > Chordata > Actinopteri > Cypriniformes > Cyprinidae > Sinocyclocheilus > Sinocyclocheilus anshuiensis. Next base: position 314,287 of record NW_015540850.1, on the reverse strand, counting down.
GCGACGTAATCAAACAAACAACGGAACACACTGATGGAACCTGTTTGAACTCCAGGTCGTGACTTGTAACAATCAAACCATAAAACAGACAATATTCTACCAGAGCTCCTATAAATTGATAAAAACCTGCATAAATGCGAATAATTTGTTCAAATTTTTTTCGTACACACCGAAGGGGCAAAACTTTAAGGCACTGAAGCCTTGACATAATAGAGCCTCCACCTCCTAAACACAAAAATTGCCCCCGAAAAATTGATGCTTTAACAAAAACGTCCCTATGTTGTCCTCCACTCTGCAAGTGTTTCGATAATGAACGTTAAGGCCACTTGAACAGAAAAAAGGAAAAGACGATGTTCCCCTTCAGGTAGGTAATCTCATTGCAAACTCAGTGAGTGCAACATCGATGTAGTTCAGGACATTTTGACGTTTATTTCCAAGAAGTCATTAGGGGCGAACGTCGGTTTCTAACATCCCTGTTAGTCCGCATCTGGACAAGCTCGATGGGAGTTTTGGGGTTTGCTCTGAGGATCCCTTGGATGTTGGGAGTAGAAAATGTTCAATTTTTTCTTAGTTAGTCCAGGAATGATCCATGTACAGTAGAATTCCAGTCCCGTTTTGGTTTGCGACTGATATGTAACATCACGTTCCTAATTCGAAAATCCGAAGTAGCTGGAGCAAATGTTTTTTTTTTTTTTTTCATTTTCACAAATTCATGCTTGTATATCTTTTCTTATCAGCACCAGTATCTCAGTATTGTTATTATTATTATTTTCTATAAAAAGGATCAGGATAATTCACACTTTTGCATGCAAAGAGAAGTCCCATATAGCAACAGAACCATCTGTCTGTGGAACGCCTGATAGAATATGTCAGTTCGTCTACATTTGAGGCACTATCAAGAGTGTGAAGGCGGGGGATACGCTCCGGTCTGGATGTTTACGTTGGAATCTGCAAAGAGGTCTGGCCAAACGGACAAATAAATATCGGTAGTCTTGTTAAAACTGTGTCTCACAACCGTAAGTGTTTGCTGGGATAAAACCCTTGAATGGTGGTTTGTTTTAGTCAAATGCATAAATGAGAGATTCCACTTTGGCAGAGCAAGCCATTATAATGCACAATTGTAAACTATTCCTCTGGCACCCCACCACTCTCTCTATTATACACATTTAGACAGTAACAGGAGAGATACAGTGTGTATTTAAATGATTATATAACATCAGATTCATTTCACAGCTTGACTCGAGCCTTGCTGAGCAACTGCTGTTTTATGTTTGGTTGGTTTGTTTGTTTTTCGCGGAGGTAAAAAAAGAAAAGTCATTCTTTATATATTCTAAAAACAACTGACTTCACAAGCCTTGTGTCTTCAATCACATCAGCATATTTTCGTTTCATTTCATGTTTTACTTTCCTACTTGAACCTCTGACTCTACACTGAGCTGTTGTTGAGAAAGCGTTTTTTTTTTTTTTTTTTTTTTATTTTCTTTTGCACATCCTGTCATGCCGGGCTGCATAGACGCATTTTGCAGCATTAAGGTTAACGATTAATCGATTAATTGATCG
>NW_015540850.1:305382-312244 GCF_001515605.1 Sinocyclocheilus anshuiensis | reverse complement strand
ACGTTTTTTTTTTTTTTTTTTTATATATTTATATACTAAACATGCACTGTGCCATCTCTTGGTTATGTTATGATATTGTCTATTTTAAATCACAGGTGTGTGTGCAAATGAACCCTCCTCGTCTACAAGATAAAAAACCTGAATGCTTTGTGGGTAATGCTACATATTTTGTTTCATAAATCATCATGATTCAAGAAAAACAGGACTTAAAAACTAACAAGGTAACCCCCTTCAAATGATTCTTGAACCGTGAATACCCATTCGTAATGAAAAAAGGAGGAAGTAGGATCAATATCTGATTTTTGTTAGTTCATCGTGCCTGTATTTGGCCTGCATGGATCTTCCCCCTGGGGTGAAAAGAAAAACAAAAAAAAGGAAAGAGAAAAACAAATCCCAACACCGATGACGTCTGCTATGCTGATTTGTGTTTACGTCTTGGACGTTCTGAGTCCAAACTCTGTATATTCATCAGTCCAATCCATATCCAAACATCGTCATTTGAAAATTTAGTCTATTCCAAGATCATAGTCTATCGAGGACGTAAGGTAAGTAAAAGTCTGTGAATCTTCCTTTGTGTAAAAGTCTTCGTGGTCACAGGATAGACAAGGAGTGAAGCCTACGAGATTCTGTGCGTCGTCAGACACAGTCTTCGGAAATTCTCCTCTCTAAAATATAAACCCCAGTCTTCCTTGATGAGGATAGCGCAACTGTTGCTGCTTCAGGCCATGATGAATTCTGATTTCATATCAGCTTTGACATCGGGCTTCCACACAGAGTCCTCAAAGTCTAGGTCCAGGGAGCCTTCGCTAGACATACTGCTGTTACTGTTGCTCCGTCCAGCCTTGCGGTTGGGGAGCCAGTGATACGGGGCACGGGAGTCTCGCCGGGCCTTCCTGCGCAGACGCTTCTGCTGCATGAGCAGCTGCAGTCGCTCTACTTTGCAGCGTGTGGCTCGGTTCTCTGTCTGACGCAGTCGGTCACCTGAGGAACCAAGAAGGAAAAGCAACAACAGTTAGAGTCAAGCCTTTGACTCTTTGCATTTTTTGGTTCAGGTTAACTGTTACTGGTAGTTTAAGCTAGCTAAAAGATGCTAAGAATGTGCAAAATTACATAGTTCTATAATCAAAGTTTGCCTAAACAACTAGCTGACCAGAACACAACAGACTAAAACAGAATGCAGGTGTCTTAAGATGGATCATACACCATCTTAAAACTGCAACACTTTTGGGACTCAAAAACATTGTGATGCAACAGCCAAAGATGTTTATCTGAATGCTGCAGCACTTTCAGGGGTAACAAACTTGGGGAAAAAGAAAAGGTGGTTGAATGACTAGCTGACCACTGACTCATCCCTAGCTGGCACACCAAGGCTTTCTGGCAAACTGGTTGACCAAGAAAGACAGAATCTGCATTTGAGCATTCCATGCTAATGACTAGCATCCAAAACACAACATAAGGTGGTGACTATCTATGCTAGCCTTTTCAGTGGGGAAACGCTGGTGCAATATACATATTTGGTCTAGGACAGAATGACTCAGTGCTTTGGATCCCGACTGCTGATCCTGCTGAATGTTATCAAAGGCCGGGCGCTGGATAAATAAACTCAAGTCTGAGCGGTGACACTGATGTTCTTAAAAAGGCATGCTGCAATTACCCCCACCCCATTGCTCTCTCTCTCTTTAAATCGGTACAGAAATAAGCACTCTCCACTGCTGTCTCATTTCAGAAGAGACATCCCAGTATGCATCAACAAGTCCGCTCTTCCCTTATCAGAAACGGTTCAAAACGTCCTGGCAGGCGTGCCCTTGAGATACGTAAAAGGGAGAAGTGTGTTCTCACAAAGGAACCCACACTCCCGTGAGGAGATGGACGCCCACGCGTGCATGCGCACACGCATTTCCAAGAGATACGATCTCGACTTTGTTGTTTCTTTAACAGGAAGCAAATACCTTGCACTTTCTAATCTCACAAACAATGCTAGGGTTTTAGCGGCTAATGCACCAATTAAGGGGAAAAAAGACGAGGGGGTTTTCCACTCCACAGCTCAACCCTAAACCTTTCATTTATAAATATATTCAAGAGAATGGAAGAGAAAAAGAAACCACAATCTATTAGCCAGCTCCATTAGGAACTATCCCAGAATTAAATAATGAAATAGCCGGCTAGAATGTCAATAATCCCGAGCATAGACTATCTTTCATCGCGTGTGCTCCACCACACATACACACACAGCAACAGCAGCAGTAACTTTTAACATGGATCGATGGCAAATTAAAAAGATCTATTGATTAAACCTTAGCTCTAGCGCAGCAATCCATCTCCAGGCGAGGACACTGCTATTGGCTTTCAATAGAAAATGCAAACGAATGGAAATTGTAAGCGAAGTAAGTCGGGCCCTTTTTTCCCCCTTTCTTTTCCTGGCCTGAGCTAACTGAACGAGTAATCACCCACCCAACCCCCCAATACCAAGACCCCACCCCCATACGCACACACAGTTCACCCCTCCCCAATGCCTCTGGAGAGAAAGACAGACAAGGAGGTAGAGAGAGAGAAAGACATGCTCTGGAATTCCACCCAGAATGCAATAGAAAAAGAGAGCAGATGCATATTCTCATTCGCTAATCAATTTCATCCACCTCTCCATATCAAATTGAAATCGGGATTTCGTGTGGGCTCAATTTCCCCCTGTACTTAATACCTTTCCATGGTGGGCGGGTTTGAGCTGTCTAGGAAGGATGTGCGCTATAAATGTAAGTGGTAGTTTTAATCATTTGGATATTCGTAGAGAAAGAACAGGCTGTACAAACATCAACAGCAGAGATCCGCCAAACAGTTCCTTCCTAACCTGGTTAGACAAATGAGATTTGGGGCTTGCTCTGGCATTTTAGCATGATTAGAGAGGTTCTGGTCTAATAGGACTTTATGGGTTATGAAGGTCTTTGTTTGACTGCACAAGCTCGACAGATACACTATTCAGAAAGGGTCTCTACGCTAATGCTTTTCTCCTTCATCTGCCCTTTCAAAGAGTCTCCCTGCAACTCTAGGCCTCAAAAGTAGGGCAACCACCTCACCTTGCAGCCTGTCAGCTCTTCTGTGCATACCAACTGGGGCTGGTGGAAAAAAAAAAACTTGCTACATGAGGCTGCGGTGCCCCAAGGGACTGAACTACAGAAATATGGGAGAAAAAGAGCAGAGGAGCTCATTAACAGCACTGGTCACGGCATGCCACTGTCAAGGTATTGTATGAAGCTCACAATGGTCTCAAAGACATTAAGGCAGACCCTTGGCTACTAAGCCAAGTTCCTTTTTGTTCTTTGTGAGAATCTGTGGCCCCTGCCAATGTCCTTTCCCACATGGTCGCCCTTCCAACCAGATCCACGGACACTGTAAAAACACATCACTGCTATGTTGGTACAGCTTGGGGGCTGTGCTGCAAGGAAAAACGAACTTAACCTGAATGTTTCGAACAACCCCCACATCATTATCAGGATAAACATGGCTGCCTGAGGGGGAGACTCAATGCACCCATTTAGTGGGGTTATTATTAGGCTATGGCGTGGCTGGCCGGCCGGCCTAAAGCCATCCCAACAGATCCGCTTGGGTTGTCGTGAGTGCAAAAGAGTGAACGGCTGTGGTGGGGGTCTGGGATACACCAGGAACAAAGGCAGAACAAGCAAGGCAAAAGCTCTCCCTTCTCTGTCCCTTGCTTCCAAGACCCCGCCCTGCGCTAGGGTTTGGACACATACACATACGGGGGATGTGTGGACAAGAACAGGGAGTTATTTTGCTGCCAGCGACGATTGCAAGTGAACATCATGGACAGAAAAAGCCCCTCCCCCCTGCATTCGCCCTCTCTACCCTTCCCTTCCTCCCCTCATCCTCCTTCGCCCCTATGCCAATGATGCATTGTCTCAGAGCGAGCCGTGTGTGCTGCAGTGTCCTCACCGCACACTCAACATTCTCAGGCCTGCGGCTCAAATTAGGGGGGTTGGGGCAAAAAAGGCTTGTGACGAGCTGCCCGAGCCTCAGGGGAAAGGAGTGGGGGGAGGAAAGGACAAAACAACCCCAGCCCCGCCTCCTGCCACACAGCTGTTCGGGCCCGCACATGAGATATACACCTGGCCTTCCTTTCTAAGCCCCCTCCCCCAGCCCCTGCATCCACCCACGCCCCTCCTCCTCAATACGGCCTCATGACGGAGGCCTCGGAGGAACATAGAAAAAGAGAGAAACAGGCAAATGAGAACAAGCCACAGAGGGTGGAAGAGATTACACAAAAAAATCCCCCTGGAATCTAAAAAGTAGCAGTGTACTGGTGAACAAAAGATGGGATGTTGCACTCGGCTCATGCTTTTTGAAGGGAGTGAGCTGATGTATGAGAATGTATTGATCCCCTCATAGAGGGAGAAAGATTCAGACCGAGTGCTGACGGCCACGTGAGGGGGGAAATGGAAAGGAGGAGGATTAAGAATGAGGAGAGAGAGTGCAATGGAGGGAGGATTTTCATCCAATCGATGAGGCTGTTGGCCTGTCTGCAGGTATTAGGTCAGTTGAGCAGGGTTTTGGGTAAACATTAAGCCCAACCCAATGTGTCGGCCCACACTACAGTGATCAGGCAGTCTCTGCAAGCTTCCCTTTTACCATTGATCCATTAAAGATCAGCTTAATTAACACTTGTCTTTGACTTGTTTGTTTGTTTGCCTTGATAAGTCCTGTGATCTTTTCGAGTCTGGGTGCTGCAATCACTCTGCATCAAGGGGAGATGTCTTGGCAGCGGAGGAGGGAGTCACACAAAAATATGTCACAGAGTGTCAGACATCAAACTTTGGCATCTAATACTTATTTTTCATCCATATTCATTAATTTACCAAAAATATATTTAAAATGCAATTCACACGTACAGTAAGTTACATACTCCTTCTCTATGATGAACATGTTTTTAATTTTGGTATTAAAATGTATTCCAATATATTTTTGGAGGCATATAAGTAAAAATTGTCAAAAAAAGGAGAAACTGTCCCAAACTGTCCTGATATCAAAATACAAAAAAACTATTTTTTTATATTTCAAATGTTTAATAATAATAAAATAATAGTAAAGTATTAAAAATATTGATACTTCCTAGAACTAAAAATGTTATTAAATACTGCAACAAAATTACTTTTGCCCACAAAGGTAATTCATGTAGTGTGACCAACATGCAGAAAACAAATAAGTAAATTGTCATTAAATTGAAACTTGAATAGATAGACAGACAGACAGACAGACAGACAGATAGATAGATAGATAGATAGATAGATAGATAGACAGACAGATAGAGTACATTCCTAAGAACATGACGTGTTTAAAACTAGATTAAAAAAAAGAATTTCGTTATTGTGGGCACTTCTATAGGTCATTGACCCATCTATAGCCATTTATAGCACTTGCTCTGTCGAACCAAAACCCCTCAGGATCTTCAAACAGAGTGACTTGCTTTGCTCCCCAACAAAACACACTTTTATAGTTCTCTGTACTCTGTGATCAGTAGGTGCTCCTGTTCTATAAGCCAGCTGTAGCTAACTTCCAAAGAGCTGGGATAGACGCCAGTGTTGCCTCTGGGTTGGGAGGAGCTCAGAGTGGGTGCACAGCACAGGACAGGCATTGTGTTCAGCCATCTGCACCCCTAGCAAGAACTAAACCAGGGGAGCGGTCAAACCCTGACATCTCCATTGCATTTCTGATACGATGGCATCAATGACCCTGCAGGGAGCTGTGGTCTCAAATGACCACAATTTGCATACTAGGAGCAATAAAAGGCATCGGATATGGCTTTCCATGGCCCCCGCCTGATGAGCAGCTAAGGATAGTCGGCCTGGGGGGTTTCTTACACGCTTGTTGGCAGTGAGCAAGGAGGGGGAATTAATTATTTAACCCCCGGTCGAGCTGGGCAGGTTTGAGCACCGTAGTGACATGGTGAAAGCCCTGGGGCACTTGATCAAGCAATCTGCACAGAAGCAAAACTGTCTCTTTTGGGTAAGGAAAAGAACTTGGTAGTGTTTAAGCACCAGGGAGGCCAGGACAAAGAGGACTGAGATCTTGACATTTCACATCGCCACAGTATGTACACAGCAGCCGGGAGCATTTGCTTTCGGTCGGATTAAATGATCAAGGGGAGGAATTTGAGCACCCTTCCTTGTTCTTTCTTTCTCACTCTGCTAAAATACAGCTCCACCCTGACGCTCTTGCACAGCCCAAACTAAACTAACCTGAGCTGACAGATAGTGCAGAATGTTGAGGGGCGAAAGCATTCCTGCACTATTCTCCCCCTCCCAGGTCTTAACCTGTTTCCCCCCTTCCTTCCTTTCATTTAGTGCAGTGGCCAGGCAACACCAAATCTAAAGGCCATCCTTAAGTTTTACCCTACAGGCTTTCATTCTTTCTCTTCATGTACAAAAGGCAAGGCTGATGTACTACTGCAGTATTAGAGCACACTAGGGCAAACCAAGGGGTTGCCTGCAGTGGGCAAAGGGGGCTAAGGGACCCCTGTGAGCACAGGAATTTCGGTAGGGCTGTGACGGTGGCAGATTTTTACCACCCCAGTGGTAATGGACCAACTACCGTCGGTGGCGCGGTGTTGTTATATATATAATTTATATTAATTATATATATATAAATTATATACAAAACTATATATATATATATATATATATATATACACAGTGGGTACGGAAAGTATTCAGACCCCCTTAAATTTTTCACTCTTTGTTATATTTCAGCCATTTGCTAAAATCATTTAAGTTAATTTTTTTTCCTCATTAATGTACACACAGCACCCCATATTGACAGAAAAACACAGAATCGTTGACATTTTTGCAGATTTATT
>NW_015540850.1:285522-304989 GCF_001515605.1 Sinocyclocheilus anshuiensis | reverse complement strand
TGCACTGGCTACCTATTAAGTTCCGTATCAGTTACAAAATATTATTACTTGCCTATAAGGCCCTTAATGGGTTAGCTCCTGCGTACCTAACTAGTCTTCTACCACGCTACAATCCATCACGCTCCCTAAGGTCGCAAAACTCTGGACTTCTGGTAGTACATAGGATAGCAAAGTCCACTAGAGGTAGAGCTTTTTCACATTTGGCTCCCAAACTCTGGAACAGCCTTCCTGATAACGTTCAGGGTTCAGAAACACTCTCTCTGTTTAAATCTAGATTAAAGACACATCTCTTTGGCCAAGCATTCAAATAATGAATCTCATAATCTTGTACTGCAGTTATATCTGATCAAATGCACATTATTATTCTTTAGCTTGGGTTAAACAAATAATTTTACTTGGTTGGAACAGCAGCTACGCTAATTATTTCTCTATTTGTTTCTCTGTTTCTGCTGGGATTGACATCCCGTGGTAACTAGGATTTACACAAGCTTCAGTCTGGATCCAGAACACCTGAGAAGAGATGATGCCAACCCCTCAGAGGACCTCAGATGATGCCAACCCTGAAACATACAGAACTACCACATTTTGCTATAAGTTTGACTGCATATAATAATTGCTGTTAATAGTGTTCATCGTCTGTTTGATTACGTCAAATTGATTTTTCCGTACAATTCTGCCATATGTACATAAACTGACAGTCACCACTGATAAGCTACTACTAAATATTCTAGAAACATTTCTGTAAAGTTGCTTTGCAATGATTTGTATCGTAAAAAGCGATATACAAATAAACTATATATATATATTATGAAACACAAAAAATAAATGAGGCTCAATCATCTATTAACACACGTGAGTGTTTTTTTTTTTTTTACTTCTGTCAGTGAACACGCGACCTGCAAAACACTAAAATAAATATCAAAGAAATAATACAGTTAAATAAGAAAATAGCATTAAATAAGAGCGTTAAATACACCCTGTCTACACCGGACGCGAGCGGCATGGCACGACAAAATAGGCTATATAACCCATTATAATCAGTGAAGTTGTCTACACTGGATGTGGCGTGACATGACACGACAAATCCCCGACAGTAAACTACTGCCTCATCCTATTTATGATGTACTGACACAAAGTTCAAATGTCCTGTAGACAGACTCAACCTATTGTGTTGCGACGCGGCGCGACAACTGTCCGGTGTAGACACGCGCTCAGGTCATTTGTGAAATAACATAAGACTTATAGTCTAAATAAAACAACAACTGTTACTGTTATTACACTTGTATACAAAGCTTTGTTTTAAGCTTGTTATAGATTGTGTGACGTCACGTGCACTGGCAATAGACCACAGCAGTGACGCGGTTGTCACGGCGACCTTCACAGCCCTAGATATCGGGTTTGTTTGGTTTGCAATCACATCAAGTAGACAGCTGATAAAAGTATGTGACATTTCAAAGCGGTCATGAAAGTCACTGAGGTGTCTGTCCCATGTTAGGCAAGTTGGTTACCAGGTGGCAAAGCATATAGGTCTTAAAGAGCTCAAGAGTATTATCTAGCAATCTTACACTAAATCTCGCCCTACACCATGGGTTCAAAAACATGTTGACAAGTAAGGTGGTTTTGTCCAGAAAATAGCCACAGCACCCTTCCCTTTTTTCCATCTTGCCCAAGAGGAAGCGCCAATTAATCAGTGGGCAGTCGCTGGCCGGATATAAACAACAATTTTATGAATGGACTCTTGGTATTTTCCCTCCGCCTCCTCTTGCTGACTTTCAAACACAATGAGCATTCTCTTGGAGCTCATATTTCTTGTGTAAATCTCTATTTAAAGGCTGCTAGGAAAACAAGTGTCCATTGACTAGCCCTGGCCTTGACTGCTGGGATGGTTTTTGCAGACAAGCAAGAGTGGAACCAATAGGATGGCCTATTTACTTTCAATGTGGGGGAAGTATAAAGACCAATGATAGAGCATTATGCAAGTGGAAGAGGGGTTATCACACAGGAAAAGTATGTATCGCCTCAAAAAACAAGTAGGATTCCCTACCCTTTGTGAAAATCGAGTGACCGAAGTTATTCCACCCCAGTAGTTGATGATATGTTTTCATATTGTACGGCGTAAGCTTGGTATGCTTTTAATCTAGTCTAGATTGATAACAGGCCTGCGCTTTGAACAGCGCTAGGATGATATTTCTTCATTATCTCCGTACTCTCCAACAGTGGTGTTTCATGACAGAGCAGTTAAATTTCCTCCTCAGCGCTGAAGCGAGCTGCCCCAGATAATCAGTTTTTACCAGACAGAGCGGGGTACCTGCCACACGTCTGTGAGTGCTATCTTGCTTCGTTATCTCTCTCACTCTGGCTCTCTGCCTCTCTGCCTCTTTCCTCTTGGTAACAGAGTAGTCCACCCCCATTCTTTGCCTCTCAGAGGAAAGAGGACACCATCAGCACAGAGACAAAGCCAGACATGCTGTGGCTGCTGGAGCATGACTACCAGGGCCTGAAAGAACAAGCCTAGTTCTTCCTCCCCCTCTCTAACATCTTCACTTTTCTTATCCTTGCACCCTTGTCTTGGACCTTCTGAAAATACATAAACACTGCCTTGGATATGAATCTTGAACCTCTGGGCTAGATCCTAAATACTACTGACTAAAGTAAATGCTCTAGGAAATGCATCTCTGCATAATTTCCGGCAAATGCAATAAAACTTACCAGGAGGCTTGCACATGCGGATCTGACTCTGGCACTGCACCAGTGGGTGGAGGGTGGTATGGGTCTCAGAGGGCACTGTAGTAGGCAGGCCGCTTAGTCCGGGGGTGTGGGGAGGTGAAGGCGGTGGTGACGGTGTTGGTGAGCTGGGGCTGTTGCACTGGGCCTGGTAACGGAGCTGCGTGAGCGACGGTGGCATGCCCTGGTAATGCCGGGTGGCACTTAAAAGGTCATTCAAGATTTGAAGGATGGTGCCTATGTCTCGCCTGGGACGTCCAGTGCTGTCCTGACAGTTAGGATGCAAAGTGCCTTAGGAAAGAAAAAAAACAGTATAGAAATTAGATATAAATTACAGATATATAACTATTATAGATATAGCTGTCTTATACAGAGTCATCAAATATTAAACTTATTGAGAAGTTGTACCTGAAAATGTCCCAGAAAAGACTCCAGGAGCATGGTTCACAAAACTTTCAATGATAGCCCCTGGCTTGCGGGATCGCGAGGGAGTGTTACAATTGCCAGACGTCTTTGCTGGGCAGTTGGCCTGTGCAAGATATGGGCCAGTGGTCAAATGCAAGTATAGTTTGCACATCTTACTAATCTAATTTGTAAATGTAATTTATCTAGTATAGGAAATTATGATCTGCACTCACGAGAACAATCTTCTTTTTTCTTTTCTTTTACAAACTTGTAAAATAAAAGAAAAAAGATTGTTCTCATGAGTGCGGATCATAATTTCCTATACTAAGTAACTCAACAGATTGACGCACCAAAATAAAAAGATCAAGTAACGCAAGAGCGCAGTGCAAACGACGTTGTTTAAATGTAATTTATCACCATTATTATACAAAATTACTGAATTGGATAAGATAGGACAAACAGTGACTAACCTCTGGACAGGAAGCTGCAGGGCTAGGGCTGCTTGGAGAGGTGGGACAGGCTGAAGATGGTTTCTGGGAGTGAAGAAAACTTCCAGGGAGTTGAGAGGGGTGCAGTGGAGGGCTACAGTGCCCTGAGGCTGAGGTGGGGTACATGGGAGGAATGGATGGGATAGAGGGGGAAGGTGGGAAGGCTGCTGGGTTAGATGGGAGTGTTGTTGGATGATGAGGATGTGGGTGCGGGTGATGTGGGTGAGGGTTGTGTGAAACCCTTGCCATCCCAGAGGCAGAGCCTGAAGCTGGATGAGACTGTCCTGTCGTGCCCTCTGAACTCCCACGTGATATGAGATGCCGATTCTGTAACTGTGGGCCACCCGAGTGCTGCGCTGCCAACTGCAGTTGGACAAACATCATATGATCGCCTACTCGCAGAGCCAGGGTTAAAGGAGACCGGCCAGACAGGAAGTCACTGACCTGTGAACAGGAAATGAAGAGGGGTGGCTTTAGTAATTCCCTTTGCACTGCTCTAAACTGGAAAAGAATTTGGCAACATAACTGAATGCCTTTTTATGAATAAGCAGAAGTATACAAAAGGCACACACACACAAAACACTCTACCATTCAGCACACCCACGAAACACTAACTTCTGTCTGGCCCCAGGCCTGAAAAATCAGCCATAGAAACAGGATGCAGACCCACTCACTACACAGTCACATAATAGCTAATTGTTTGAAAGGCTGGACCGGAAAGGCTTGCCCATTTTAGGAGTACCCAGAATGGAAGTTGAGCCAAGGGGCTCTCTGACCCCTGGAAAACAAGGCGAGAAATACAGAATGCTTGTCTTGACTTTGCTCTCCAAACATTTAAAACAACCTCTGCTATGTTCGATTTCAACCCTGAGACTTTCTTTGTTTCATCTGCCACATTCTGAGGATGTTTTAACTGTAGCTTTGATAACAATAAATGTGTAAAGATGCAGTATGACTATAATGCACAAGCATAGAAGAATCAAATGTCCCAGAAAAAAAACAATGAAAGCCATGAAGATTCCCTCAGTAGATCTATTCAGCATCCGAGTGTGCTTGTGTTGGCTGACCTGTTGTTAACCTTTTGAATCACTGGGGCCTACCCTCCATCGTTTGTTTTTTTCTCTAGCTCTTTTGCTGATCTATTTTTCCATCAAGCAGCCACTCACGCAGTCGAGTGACCTTTATTATTCTGTGCATTTAACTGACCAGAAGAGCCAGGCATAGAGACCCTTTTCCATCTTTAGTAGAGATTAAGTTTTAAAAAAATCCTCGATAGGTATGCATGACTAAACTAATAAAAATACATTGAATACTCTAGATTGATGGTAAACCCTGTTTAAAGGTCAAATGTGAAATTGGTGGCTCACCCCAGAGTGAGGGTGGATCCCACCCCTGAATGACAGCTGTCTTGCAAGTTGATTTGCATCTAATGCTCAATTCAGATTCCAACAAAATGTCCCTGTAATTACTCGGCGGCCATTAGCTTATAGCGGAGCAACTCTGTAATAGGATAAAGGCTTTGAATATCTGAAGCCAGGAGGGCACTGAACATCCAAGCACTAATAATTAAAATTATTTGGGCCTGCAAATCATCAAGTAAAGCATGCCAGACCCACATTAGGCTTGCAGATCAGTCATCATCAAGACCAAGCATCTCACTGACTCACTCAAAGCCCAGACTCATCCCACATAATGAGAGAGTGTGTGAACCCCCACAACCAGTAAAAGTGCCTCTGAAAGGCGAGGACGTGGTCTGCAGAGACATTCCCCACAGAAGCCGTCAGTTTGAGTCACACAGACCTTTGTCGATACATCGGCCAGCCTACACTCTTCTAGTGCAATAACCGAATGACCACAAAGACAAAGACACAGTAGGTTTACGGATCCGCAGTCTTCACTTACACAGCATCTAAGGAATGTGTGTGCAAGTATACATTGTACAATGTTTCTGTGTTGTTTAAGGGTTCTTGACTTGACTGAAACAACAAAGATATATTAACAGACCATTTTTGAGAGTCTTGGTGCTTGTGGAAAAAAACAATATTTAGTTACCCTCAGAAATCTGCCTATAATAAAGAGTTTCAGAAGACTTGTGGCCAGAAATTCCACACTTTACCTAGCACAGCTATATAGAATCTGTCAGGTGTATGGAGCCTGAAGTGTTAACATGTAGTCTATATCACCTAAAATGGATAAGGTACTCAAAAGAGACCGCAAGTGTATGTCTGCACAGGTCTCTTTGTTCTTAAGGCCACTGACTCACTCTCTCATCAAGGCACACAGATCAAGTTCTATAACAGAGCGCTCTTGACACTGGCTTGGAAATACTTTTGAAGCCAGAAGCCTACCTGGATCCACCCTTTCTTCAGTCACTACATCAAAAATGACTAAACTAGAGGTCATATTCTCTACAAAACAGCCCCACATGGAATGTGCAGGCTCAGAAAGTTTTCCGCATAACTAGAACGGCAATAATTACAACATTTTTGCAGCCATTTTCATGTATACAACATTTAGGATAATATGCTAACAATAAGAATGAAGTACAATGCAAATTCATTACAAATATAGTATTTTGTGAAGGTGAAGTATCCATTCTGTCTATTCAGTCAGCAAATTTCACCCTAAAATCAGTGCAGAAAATGCGGAAATCTGCCAATTTTATTTAGGCTGATTAAAAATCAACAAAGGCAGATATGTACATCTATGGCAATAAAGTTACCATGTTGAAGAACTATATACTTGGCTAAGCCAACATTGGTTCACCTGACAGACTAGTGCTACTCTTCCTTTATCTTTACACTTCATCCATTTTGATTTGTTGGGGAGGCATTTTGCTCTGCAGTGGGCTGCAGTTGCTATGCAGTGAAGAGCGAGTGAAGGAGAGAGAAAGAAAACATGATAAGGGGAGACAGGGGAGGAGGGCTGGGGGAGAAACCTTGTAGCGAGAGAGAGAGAGAGGGTGGAGGGGTGTGAGGATGCCAGTAGATACTGATGAAATATTCAGTGAGAGTACGCCTCTAGCTCCTTACGTTTTTTTTCCTCCCTTCCAACTCTATAGCTGACAGTTTTATTTATTGGGGTCCCTGCGGTTCAAGGAACTCATTTGCAGGCGGTTTCTTCTGTAACACAGGAGATGCGGGGCAGGAGCTCGGAACAGCACCAGACTGACATTCATCCACAGCCTGAAGACACCCATCTTTGAGGGGTCAAGCAAGAAAACAGGTTCTTTTGATACCAAGCATGACTAAAAGACTACTGGTCACCTATCAAAGGCCCCAGCAAACACGGAAAGTTCAAAACAAGCTTATTAACCCTCACCATCGACTGGTGGGTTTTGAACGCACTAGGGGGCCATCAATATGGTCCTCGCAAAGGGGCATGAAGGGTGTGGATGCAATAACAAGCTCCTTTACAATAATCAATCACTTGCATCTTTCTTCAAACCCTGAAGAAAAGACTACCTTCAAAGATCTCACTCGAGGGGTTTGACCTACTCAAGGTCTACAAGAGATTGAATGGTGAGGATTCAGTGGGTGAAGACTAAAAAGTCAGAACTTGCAAGGAGCCTCTTTCCATCATGTCTGTTGACCAAAACCGAATACTTAATGGGACAGTTCATCCAAAAATAAAGATGTTGTCATCATTAATGTAATTCCAAACCTATATGACTTCTTTCTTCTTCTGTGGAGAACAAAATATTAGACTTTTTAATTTTTTTTTACACAGAATAAAGAAAGTTCATACAGGTTCAGAAGGAAATTAGGCAAATGATGACACCATTTTAAATTTTTTTAGCTCCGGCTGTGTCCACTCTTCCTCATGCTCTGAGCTCTGGGTGACCATCAAAGATATGCACCGTGAAAGCGCAATGTGAAAGTGAAATGATTCAGCATCGATTCTGAGATTTTCAGAATGCATCGTGATTCTTTCTCCAGTCGATTCTGAGCTTAGTTTTGAACAGCAGATGGCGCTGCATGCTTTAGAAACAGCGGTACTCTGCTTGTGTCCAAATCCTAACACACACTTGAACCTAAAATAATCATTCATAAAATTCGAAAAGTTTAAAGCGAAGGGTGTTGACAGTGGGCTGTGTTTACATTAATCTTGCGTGATAAAAGCATTCTGAACCGAGGTTAAATTACATGCCTCAGCCGAACGCACAAGCGCTCTTTAGCACTCTTCTTCATGAGCATTTGAATGTGCGGATAAAAACTAGATTAGAGTACCATCTGCTGTTAAAATCTAAGCTCAGAACCGATTCCAGAGAGAATCGCGATGCATTCGGAAGATCTCATAATCGATCCATGAATCGATTCTGCATCGATTTATAGTCGCAGCCCAAAAGATTACTGCACAGATTGGTCTAGGTAGGCGAGAGACTGAGTCAAAACAGACGTATCGCACTTGCAGCCAACAGGATTCAAAATATCTACAATCATGGGATTCAGCATTAATTAATGACTTAAAAAACATGTAGGGAAATGTCACAATATAAAGAAACACTAAGAAGGCCAAGTATAAGGAACAGTGCTAAAACAAATGGAAAAAAATGGCTCAGTACAGAAGAGGAGTTTGACCCTAATTAAAAAAGCTGGTGGCTTGATTATTGGCTAATGAGAAGTTCTCCACAGCCCCCCCTCCCTCCTTCCTTTTCAGTTCAGTCACGAAACCAAGCACTTCAATCACAAAGGCGGATGGGAAACAGGAACAGTCACGAATCTGAGTGATTGCCCATGTCAACATAGTCCCTCTTGGATTGGGAGTGCTCTCCGTGCAAACACACATAGGCATGGGCCTGTTCACTGATCAGAGAAACGCAAACTAATTTCTCCTCCCATGTGCCAGCTGTTCCCACAACACACCAACACCCGCGTTTTCTATTTCAAATATTTGTCAAATCAAAAAAATTAATTGTAGATATGGCACAGAAGCCATCGGCATCCTGTGGAGCCTTGCCACTCAGCATGACGTGTGATCCCACCGCTTCTATTTTCGTCCTCAATCTATACCTGGGATTCTGACTCATCACTGTCCTTCCCAGTAATCACAGGCCCTTGTCAAGGGTGACGTCACTATGGCCATCTCTCAGACTTAGTTACTCTCCTTCCCTTGCTCCCTCTGGGAAGGGGGTTGGGTGGGTGGAAATGACAAGGGGGTGACAGAGGTGACTCGCTCTAAATTGTTGGATCCCATTATTTGCATCCGTCCATTTCCAGACACAATGACAGGCGCCCCGGCCCCATTCTAAAGTGGGTAGGTGGGTGTCTGGAGGGTGGAGAGTTATGACAGAAAAACATCTCTAGTGTGTAGCACTGAAACTAGGGAAAAGGCGCTTGCTTGTGGAAACAAACCGCTATGTTATCCCCCAAGGACAAAGCGAGCAATCTACCTGCCTTTAGAGGCGGGTTAGAACAGAAACCGCTAATTAACAAACTCTGTCGCCTGAAGAATCAGACACCAGTCATTATTTCTACTTGATGGGCAGAGTTACCAGCAACAAAGCACCGTTTGAATGCAAAAGTGGCGTTTTAATGTTCAAGAGGACAGCTGATCTATCAAGTGGAGTGCAGAAACTGGGCTATATTTTCCCTTGGAACTAAGAAACTCCTTGATGCCATTTCATTCTTCCTCTTTAACGGCAGAGAGGGTAAAACTAGAGACTATGGAGAGACACACGAAACCACAGCAGCTTTAAATTATAGGCCAGAAAAAGCTGTTAGGCCAGAGTAACAAGGGAAAAATGCCATTCCAATAATTGCAAGCCTTCACTTTCCATAAAACAGTCTGGTTACGAGGAGTCTGAGATAGAACTTTCCCTGGAAGCAAGCGCCGTAGCTCTTGGAATTCTGCTGTGTATATGTGGTTGTCCCCTGTAACTACAAACCCAACCTTATCTAGCAAGACGAGTAGGTATTGTTGAGCGCAGATCACTTTTTACATTCGTTGTGGTGGCACGATTGTGTTGACTAATTTCAATTCTGAAAGAATGATATGTCTCGCATTTGACAATGTTACTGACTCAGTTCATGCCTGTAACCATGAAGCTACAAAAAGGACATGAATGATGACTAAAAATGATGATTTCTAAAAAGGGGCCGTTTCGTAAGCGGCCAGATGACACAGTTAGCTGCCTACAAATAGTACATTAGAACAGAGAAAAAACACAAGTAACGTTTGCATGGTACTGCAAAATGTTTTTTGATGAGAAAGGCCAAACGCAGTTACTCTTCACAGGTTGAAAAGCTTTTCTACAGAAACAGGAGACACTGCAGCTGCCGGGAGAAGGCGTATTGAACGATAAGAGCGGTGCACTCCCCTGTCTACCCTTCCCCCTCGAACGCACACATCCACACTCCTCTGTCGTCATTACAGATAGGCGCTTTCCTCTCCTACACAAATGCACACCCATATCACTCACACACAAACAGAATAACACAGGATTTCCCAAAATATCAGCAAGAAGATGCAGTGGAGGCATGTGGCAGACTAATTTCATGCACATACAAGTGTATTTGAAAGAGATTTTGGTCAATATCCAGCAACTGATTGGGTGACATTTGCAATTTAAAAATGTAAACAATAAGTTAAATGAGTGAAAATAACTAATAGCTAAGGTTTAACCATTAGCTAGAAATAAAAATACAAATTAGAAAGTGGCATAATCATAGTTGGACATAAAATAGAAGTTGCAGAGTTTCTTGCACATGAAAGGTGGCATCTCAATGAAGTGGCTTCTAGGTGGGGTTTGCCTCGTCTCACAGATGTTGCCTAGAAACTGGAAGGTGCTTCTTAAAATATGCGTAGTAAGTGTGTGGAGGTCCTCAAGTTAAAAGCTTAGGAGGGCATCATCTGTATCCCATTACCCTATGTGTCAGTGCAACATCTTGCCAAGTAGAGAGTTCAAAAACCAACAAATGATCCTTGAAAAGAGTCAGCTGCGGGTGTTTACTCTTGCCCTGGCAATTAGGTTAAGTGTATGCACAACTGTCCAATGTAATGGGCCACTGTGTAATTCAAACATATACTGGGATGACCTTATTAGATTGAAACCTTACCTGTGTTTCCGTCAAGCTCTCCAGCGCCTGCATTACTGACTGCTCAGGTCTTGATGCTTGAGACTTTGAGAAGAGAGAAACGACAAGGTAAATATGTGTGACAAAAAGAGTTGGCGAAGTACAGCACATGTAATGAAGGTCATGCTATTTTTACCATTAGGCCTGCTTCAACTGTTGGAACCAGCGTTAACTTGCTCCCATCCGTTATTCCCAAATCTTGAAGTTTTCCTGAACTCAGGCGTCTAGAAAAAACAAGGAGATGTTACACTTAAAATCTCAAGATGCGGAAATTTCCAAAACAGATCTGTTTATGCCTTACTGCCAAATACAAAAGATATTTTGTAGAATGTTGCAACAGATTTTGTCCTAAACAACATTGGATCCCATTGAATTTCATTGTATGGATAAAAAAAAAAACAACAACACTGAGACACTTTTTTGTTCTACAGAAGGAGGTCTTAAAGGTTTGGAACAACACAAGGGTGAGAATCTTCATTTTTGAGTGAACTCTCTCTTTAATTATACACAAAACCACCATGGAAATAATATTTTGGCCCAGTTATGATGTACGTTTTCTTTTTTACAAGAAAATACTTATTTAGACAAGTATACGAAACAAAGTAAAACAATTCTAGGCTACTACATTTGTAGCCTATACCAGCAGACCAAAAACCACACAGCATATATAAATCAGCATGTTTATTCCAAAAACACCCCCGCATGAATCCAAATGTTTCAAACACACAGTAAATGTATTTTTAAACCAGAAATCTCTTGAAAATATCTGTCCTAGTGGCATAAATGTGTACACATGTGCTCAGGCTAAATGTCACCACCTCCTGCCGAACAAAGGCACTGAGCACTTGGCCTGGAGGCAGCTAAACCAAACAGAAGAGATTAAGCGACTCTCTTCCTTTTAAAAGGATGATGTAATTTGGTGGTGATTACTTGTGAGGATTTTTCAATCGGCCTAATTCAAAGCACAAACAATGCAACTGTTAGGGTCATTTGCAAGTGACAAAAGAGCTTCTCTCTCACCTCCCAGCTCCACAACCCAAGTGCAATTGTTAGGCAATGTGCAAACTGCACTGAAACTAACATTGCCCCTTTTTCTCTTAACGTTCGCTCAGAATATTCTAACACCGCCGTGCGAGTCCCACTAGGAATGCTTTATTCCCCGGCATCCAGTTTAAAATGACAATTACTAACGCCATGCATATTCTAATCAAGCAAAGCAACCAGTTTAATCAAGAGATTAGGAAATTCTATTTATATGCATGCACTGCTGTCAGTTGCGTACAACTTTGGGTCCTTTATAAGCCATTAAACTGACATTGCTTGCATAATGTTTTGAACTAGTAGTACAGTTTCAGGTGTGATGCAGGTTTCTGCACCTTGCACATAGCCTATATTAAACTGATTTCCACAGCACACTGTCAACAGCATTGATCACTTTCACTTCTCTATTGAAGAGGCTGTGGACTGCCACAGCAAAAATATCATGGTAGACATTGTAACATGGACTGTAATGTTGTTATGTATTAAAACATGACCCAGAGCTCCATGATGCAGGTGTCCATGGCAAGCCATTAAAATATGTATTCATTCATATGTATATTTTGTACTAGTTACTGACTACCTTTCTTTGTCATAAATACTACCACTTGACTACTCCGGTAGTGACTACTATCTATTCAGTTAGTCAGCAACTGCTCATTCCTTGCATACTAGTGCTTACTGTTTTGCTAGTAGTCGATATCCCAATATTGGTAACCAGAACAGATAATAATGACTATCTGATTGGTTCAAAACTACTAAACAATCAGTACTACAACCTAATGAAGAACTAAACTGGAATAGCTACTAGTAACTACTAGTCAGATGTGAATGGTTTATATATAGACTAGTTAAGGAATATGTTCTAATATTTATTGAATAATTACAAGTGATTAATTGAATAGATACTAATCGTATCTCTTTTTTTTTGTGTGTGTGTGTGAAATGGAAGATACACTAGTCACTACTGGATTAAGTACTAGTAATAAAAACAAGCACTCGTAACATAAAAATATAAGCCAGCTAGTTAGTTTAAATTAATAATGTTAATACGGCTTGCCATCAGAGGTGGCTTAAAATCTCCATTCGGAAGCCCAGCCAAAACCCACCTTCTGACTTGCTCTTAACCACTGTTAAAAATAACTAACCGTGCAGTCTAACAGTAACACATCAGACTACTACTCACGTTTCTTTGTGTAGCAGAGCGAGTCTTTCTTTGGGTACTTTCAGTCTTTGAGAGAGTCTTCGCTTTAGCCCTTCCACGGTCTCTTCTGCGGGCAGGGAGAGCTCGAAGCGTGTGCCGGTGGTGGAGTGGATGTACAAATTCATGGGGGGCTCGCCGGATACGCTCTCGCAGGACGGCGCAGCTCCGCGACTGCTGCAGCTCCGGGCGCTCGGATGCTGGTCCATTCGATAGCCTACGATAGAGGAGACAGGGTCGATGGAAGTGGAGGGATAGGGCTGGATCTCTCTATCTGTAAAAGCTCTTGGAAAATATTCCCAATTATTATTCCCGTTTGGTGATCGATCCTGCGGTGATCCTAATAGCTTCTTTTACAGCAGTATTTAATTCTATCTTTCCGATAGTGCATTAAAATGCATATTCTGTAACTGTAGTCCTTTGTCGTTGACAGTGTACTGCAAAACCAGTGCGACCTTTTTTGCCCCCTTTTTTTTTTTTTAAAGCGCAGCCCTCATCGCGAAGAGAAACTCCAGTGAAACGCGCATAATAATGCCCGTTGTTTCACCGTATCTCGCTTCCACCGTGCTGCTTTGGTCACACCCACAAAGGCTCTGCCCAATCACATAAGGCGCAAGCAATGACGTCATATGTGTAGCCAATGGAGGGATGTGCTGCTCACCCACGTGGAGCGCAAACCCCGCCTCTTTTCTCTCCCCCACATCGCTTTCCTCATTGAGGACAAATCCAATCTGAGTGGGCGAGGAGCTCCTGTCCTGGAGTTCCAGCCCACTCGTACCAATTTCACACCATTCAGGAGGCAAACTTTCAAAGTAACAAGTCACCCAATATAACCATGAATGTTTAAATAGCAACACTGAACACTCTGTTTACAAAATACAACACATTAGCCAAGAATAATAACCAAGAAGTGTCTTAGGTTGCATGTTTGTTGCCCACCGTGTCAGTTTTTTTTTTTAACGTTTTCCTCCACAGAACAAACGGTCTTAGCATTTTTGTGATAGGCCTATTTCACACACTGATATGGGTGATTCTTAATTGTATTTTCAGTTTCTGTAACAAAATTTGCTAGCAAGTTAACATATTTTGAATGTATGTATGTATGTATGTAGTACTAGTGGTAATAATAATAATGTTTCCGAGAACAGTGATTGGGCTACTTATTATAAATATATTTTTTGTATTATAAATTGAAAGTGTATTCAGAATAAAAAGTAAATTCCTTGGTGTGGGACAAGTTCAGTACTGAGAAATGTAACATTTATGACGTCTTTAGATATTCTATAGAGTGAGTAAGAGGCACAGTTAAATGTTTAAAACTATAATAATATATCTTTCAAAGCTAAAATGCATTTTTATATCATTGCTAGAGGACAGAACACTTCCCCTAATTGAAGAATACTCCATATGCAAATATATCATCATCCACGCATGTTCTAAGAGCCTGTCATCTTTATACGTGTGCAGCTTACGTTTAAAAGCATGTATTACGGTTATCATTATCTCTATTCAAATAGTCCCCCATAAAAGACAATATGCTCTTAAGGAAACGTTGCGTCCCAGTCATACAGTATAATAAGCATCGCTTGGGGCGATACACACACATTGACACTTACGTCACTCACTATCTCGATCTCGTGCCAAATGTGCTGTAACTGTAACTGTAAGCTACAGTCTGCAAACGTCTGCAGATGGTAGGCCAGTTATGATATAGCACCTTATCTGTACAACAAAACTTAAATTATTGATACAATATCGTGTTTTGGGTTATATAGCAGATCCGTTTTTACGAAATGCATGCCTCATGCGGATAAAACGCTGTTTGTGCCGTACACCAGAATTTACAACTTATTCACGTGGTGCATGAGCATAGCCATCATTGATTTACGTTAACCTGTGTGACAAAAATCTATCCATCCAAGTGCAATTTACTTTGTAGTGAAACTTGAGCGCCTACCAGTGGTGAAAGGAGGTATTGGCAACGCAAATATGAAGCATAAACATGCAGATCCATAACAACTAATTTTTGTATAAGCAAGAAATAAACATCAATGGGAAGCTTATGAGGTTAATATTTTTGTGCTACTTAAAGGAAAAAAGTTCACGGAAAATTTTTAATATTTTGTCATTCACCTATCCTTATGTTGTTCCAAATCCATTTGACTTTCTTTTTTTTCCGCCATAGAGAACAAAATGACACTTTTAGTTAGAATTACAATCTTGGTGACTCTTTTAAGGAAAAAACATGCAATTGCATAAAATCTGTGGATGTCAATTCCTAATATTTTCCTTTTGTGTTCCACCGAAGAAAGAAAGTGACACAAAACAACAAGAGGATGAGTAAAATGACAGTATTTTAACTTGGAGGTGAATCCCTTTTCAAGTTCAATCAGTCCCAAATCATCTAAGAAGTCAGAAACTAGTTTTTAAAATTGACTTTACTCAAAAGTTTTAAAACAAGTCAAATTAAAAAGTAAAGAACTCGCATACTACTGCAAAATTCAAACAGAATTGACCGCAACCCAGCAGTTGTCCAAAAAAGTTCACCATCCTTAATAGAAAATATCCTTTTGACACTCACCAAGTATTGTGGCGAAAACCTCAAAGTTTCGTGACAATGTCTCAGATTCCTCCACAAGGTTGCCTAGTTTTGGCATGTATAGAGAAAATTATAATGTAATTTAGGTTTGTCCACAAAAAATGTCCACTAAGATGTGGCTACAACAGCCGGTACACTTGGTTAAATGAATCAGCCGTCCCAGTGCAGATACCTGTTTAAATCCCAAGTCTACTCCAGTGCTCCTGCTATCTGAAACTACACCGTGTGACAGCATTCGAGCGTTGGAGTTGAAGTATAACACCTCTTTACAAAGCTGCTCACAGAATGGGTGGAGACTTTGCTTCTTGCAATGTCAGCATGTGATTTAAGGTGGAGGCCTTAAATCACATGCTTTATTTGATTCTTTATGGAGGTTTCGGAAAATTGTATGAATTTCTGACTGAAGTTTCACTCAGATGAAATCTAAGAGTGTGAACAAGCTTCATTTGGTTGGAAAAACACGTTTAGTCAAAATATAAGATCTGAGCCACCTTAAACGATGTTAACGTGGAGTAGCCTTTGATTTAGGAGGGGCGTAACTATGTCCTGACGTCATAAAGAGGTTACTGGGCAACCAGTCAAGGAAAACACATTGCTTGGATACAAGAGAAGTCTATGGTAAACAACAAACTTATGTGGAATACTAATCTCAAGAAGTTTGTGACGCCACTTCAATACAGCAGCAGAAATGTTAAAGATGAGAAATATTGATGAAATACTGCAATATTTTAAGATATAAATGTTGGCATGTTATATAAGCAAATAATTTGAGAATTAGAAAAAAACAACTAGTTTAAACCGGTGAACTCCACCCTAAGGCAAAACTAAAATATAGGACAACTATATTTCACTTTAAGTAAATGAGGAGGAGTTTACATGGCCTAGCGCAATTTTTTTGTAGCCAACTGTATTTTTTTTTATTTTGCATAAAATGTTATTATCAGTCATGACATAATAATGATGCAGTTATAACTTTATGCCTAACTGGTATACTACAATACTGAAATATGTGCCGTATACTCCCATAAACACCTTCCCTCATCACCTTTTCAAAGCAGTGATGCGGCAAGGTGGAGGCTGTAAACCTGAAACTGATTTACAAATTGTAGATGAATAATAAAGTCTTTGTACAGTGCTTCTAATAAGCTGACACAATGTGTTGTAAGAAGGTTTAGCTGCTTTCCCACCCTAAAGGGAATTAGGTTGAAGAGTTTTTTTTGCTCTTGCCAATTAAACAGCATTCAATGAATCAATTAGCCTTATTCATGCAAGAACGTCTTTAAATGGAAAAGGTGGATGTGAAGGATTTGAAGTGTCACATCAGTATCTTTATGTGCATTCAAATGTGTGAGACATGTGTGGGACATATGTGGGCGTCTGTGCATGTGTGGGTGAGCAGCATTCCAAACCATCAAAGTCATTCCCGTTCCCATTTTCATGTTTGAGAAATTGTCAACAGTCTGTATCCGTCAGCCCCTTCCCGATTGTTGTTTACCCTGATTCTTTTGTTGAAAGAGAGAGGGAAGCATTAGGACACACCTGCCAATGCGTAGGGCCATGGCTCATAGGTCTGTCAACAGGAAGTGGGAATAAATGAGTACTGTGGTAATGCAAAAAATTACACAAGAATAATTTACACCTCCACCTAATTCACGTGAAAAGGTTACGAAGCGAGAAGACAACCAACTTTGCAGGTGTGTTTGCTTTTACAGAGCGTGGGAGATTTTTGACTACCATTCAGAAGTTTGGGGTTCGTAAGATTTTTTTAATGTTTTTGGTCTCTTATGCTTACCAAGGCTGCATTTCATTTATTTGACCAAAAATACAGTAAAATAGTGGTAATGTGAAATATTATTGCCTTTTAAAATGGATGTTTTCTACTTCAATATATTTTACAATAAAATGTATTCCTGTGATTAAACAAAGCTGAATTTTCAGCAACCATAGGCCTACTCCAGTCTTGATTGTCACATGATCCTTCATAAATCATTGTAATAGCCTATGCTGATTTGGTAATTCGTATTTGCAACATTGACTTTTAACTGTACACTATCAAGCTTACTCAACCAAATAAATAAATAGATCTACATGAAATATTGAAATACCTGTATCTTAATGCTTCCGCTAAAAAGTCCATTATAATGTACTAAACAATTGACCAAGCAACAAGACGACCACTGCAATAATATTATTACCTTTATTGCGTTTTTCCACTAGTGTTGCGATTACTGAGATGCATGATGGTGACATTTGCGTTCGTAAGAAAGAAAGACCAACAAAAACAACGTGATTCCTCAATATGAGATGCTACGCGAATATTAAGAAATATCTGACCAGTGATCTGTGATTAACCAATGAGATTCGATCCACATACCGAGCCACTCAGCCAATCAGAGTTGAGGACCGAAAATAACTGTTGTACAAGTTATGACATACTTAACCTACGTGATGCAAATAACAGCCTTTTCATTATTTTAAAGTGTTTAATCCTCTGCTAATCACGAGCCCACTGAGGCAGGTATTCTATATATATATATATGTATATATATATAATCACAATATTGCATCTTTTGTTCCAGGCATTAGTAGATTTGTAGGCATATGGCATTTGTATAGTCTTGCATAAGTAGCCCCCTGCAGTGCTTGACCACATTATGAAAAAGTTAATGTAAGCACTTCTTTAAGGAAACCGAGAGTGAGCACTACAGAATTCACCCAACACATCAGCCAAATTCCAAAGCAAATTAAGTGTGCATTGATTGTTATTAATACACATTTCAGTGAATTTTATATATCACATGATGAATTAAGACAAAACGTAATTACAGGAGTATCTTTGTTAGCCTCATGTTCTGCAAGGTTTATTTGTTCTCCACAAACCCTCGTTATCCACCACCCACTCAGCAGCCCACACTCAAACACACATTCTCCCATGTACTCTCATGTCCTGCAGGCTTAATCCTGGGTTGGCTCGGATTAGCAACTTCCCACGTTAGGCTAATTTAATCAGAACACAGCCTCTAGAGAGAAGCAATGCACGGGGGCTGTGTGGCACACTGACATTTCACCTGTATCCACTGTTTGACGTAATCTAATCATTGATATGGAAGGTTATTCTGGCCCTCTGATTCCATCTGTGATGTAGGAAGCTCGGTCAACACATATCCAATCAGACTTTAAAAATAGAAGCCTACATTTCACAAGAATGCTATTATTTCCTGTCACTCTTTGAGCTGCAGTCCCCGCGATCGGCCTTTCTTGCTAATGTTCCTTATTGCTTACTTCCTTATTTCCCTGTGCTGTTTGAGTTCACCACAGAGAGTTAAATTGTGTCGGTCCGGTAAAGCATTTACATGTGGGCCAATGAGCTTGTTTACTTTTACAACTTCCCGGGACGGATTGGCCATCTGGCAATTCTGGCAAATGCCAGAGGGGCCGGACCATTTTGTTTATTGTGGGCCAGTCAGATTTTTAAAAGGGGTCATCCAATTGCCCATTTTCCACAAGTTGATATGATTCTTTAGGGTCTTAATGAAAAGTCTGTAACATAGTTTGGTTAAAATTTCTCAATGGTAGTGTAAAAAACACCTTTTTACCCTGCCTAAAACAGCTATTTTCAGAGCAAGCCATTTTGTAGCATTTTCTTTTAAATGTTAATGAGCTCTGCTGACCCCGCCCCTCTCTTCTGAGCCACTCTCTGAGGGACTGTTTACTTAAGCTGCATTCATCATGAAACTTGCTAATTAGCACATTATTAGGAAAGGCATTTGCAAAGATTCGTTAAAAACCTTAAACACTTCTGTAGGTGAAGCTGGATCACAAATAATTCGTGAACATAGATCTACATATTTAGGTAGATCGGGGGCGCATTTTTTTGTGACGTCACACAGACAGGCATCTGAGATCGGCTCGATTTGAGAAAGGGGTAAAGATTTT
>NW_015540850.1:266754-285022 GCF_001515605.1 Sinocyclocheilus anshuiensis | reverse complement strand
TGCCAACACACATTTCAGTTCAAACAACTTGTAAAAGTGCATGTAGCATCCGATGACCCCTTTAAAATATATATAAATAAAATTGTTTTTATGGGCCAACAGCACATAGGACGGGTTTTTATCACTTGCACGATTTTTCTATGGTTACAACAATAATAATATTAATAATAATAAATGTTAAGCATTTGGCTCAGTCGGCAACGGCCGGCCGCCTGGTCCCGAGATGGGCCGACCGAACCGTTCAGTCAAAATCAAGCACGTCATCAGAGAGAGTGCAACACGAGCTAATTTTCAGTAAAAGCTAGATAATGGACCATAAAAAAGGAAAGGCGGTGCAGATAAACTTTGAGAAAGCAAAAAAAAGGGCTCTTAAGTCAGACGCTGCTAAATGCGTAACATTAACCGAACTCTTTTCTTCAGTTCAAACAACTTGTAAAAGTGCATGTAGCATCCGATGACCCCTTTAAAATATATATAAATAAAATTGTTTTTATGGGCCAACAGCACATAGGACGGGTTTTTATCACTTGCACGATTTTTCTATGGTTACAACAATAATAATATTAATAATAATAAATGTTAAGCATTTGGCTCAGTCGGCAACGGCCGGCCGCCTGGTCCCGAGATGGGCCGACCGAACCTTTCAGTCAAAATCAAGCACGTCATCAGAGTGATTGCAACAGGAGCTAATGTTCAGTAAAAGCTAGATAATGGACCGTAAAAAAGTAAAGGCGGTGCAGAAAAACTTTGAGAAAAAAAAGGGGCTTAGGTCCGACGCTGCTAAATGCGTAAAATTAACCGAACTCTTTTCAAAAGGTTTAAATTCAACTTCTGCAGCAGAGGACAGTAGTGCCACAGAGGTAAGAAGAAAACGAAAATACAGCTAGCACAAGGCATTTTCACACTACTTCTGCCAGTTAGCGCCTGTTTTTTTTTTGTTTGTTTTTTTACAGTAACCTACATTGTATCAAATAGTTGTAAGCTTAGCGTAGAACCCCAGTATATTTTAAAATGTCATTGCTTCGTGATAATTGGTTACAAGTGTTAGCTAGCCTGTTACTGAATTGCATGATTGAAATATCAGCAGATAAGGTGGGATTTAGGGGAACCACTGATATAGGCTACTTGCAATATAGTCTAACACATCAAAAAACTATAGCAATAGCCACAGTAATATAGACATATGTAGTGAACTTTACTTTGATTATGCATATAGTCATATATTAAAATACAACATTGAATACATGCATTCAGTACATACGTTTACAGTGCTGTGAGGGAGGATGCTACGGTAGGCCTAGTAGAGACAGGGAGGAGTGTGGTAGAGGTAGAAAAAATCCAACAGACAGTGACAACAAAGAATAACATACTGTAGGAGCAGTGGTGCCCAACCCTGTTCCCGGAGATCTACCTACCTGCAGAGTTCAGGTTGGAGCTGAACTTTGCAGGAAGGTAGATCTCCAGGAACAGGGTTGGGCACCACTGCTGTAGAGAATGACAGCAGACAAATGACATAGACAGCACACAGACTCTACAACATCCTCAGATTCTTGTTATTTTGTTTTTACTGTATGTGTAAATTTGTTATAAACGTGTGCTCTTTAAAAAGTAGTAAGCATTGTTTGCCAGACACTTACATTAAATGTTTAAATATCTGTTACATACGGTACTGCTTATATTATTTCACCATCTGTACACAAATGTAAGTAGTGAATGCGCGTGTCCGTGGGTGGGGTTGTGTGGGTGTGATAATGTGGGCCGGTGTGGCTACAGTGCCATGGCTAAATTTTTGTCCCAGTCCGGCCCTGCCGAAAGAATCAGCGTATGACCTCTATGAAGTGTTCTTGGAAAAAACTGGATTAATCCAAGTCTAAAACATTGCTGGTTTCCTAGACACAAGGTAATCCTGCTCCTGAATGAGATTGCTCAGTTAAGCTTGTCTTCTGAATACGGTCCTTATGTTGCTTAATTAGTGGCTTTAGAAGTCAAGGCATTATTAAAAATGGTTGATAATTATTTAGGTTCAAGACTCAAGAGTTGGTGAGGTTTAGCATTAAAACAAGATGTATTTTTACAAGTATATTAATCATACCTAGTGTTTAGGGATGTAACGATTAACCGCGAGCCGGTTGAAAATCGATTCAAATATCTGACGATTCAAATCGGTTGAGATGCTAAACAAATCGCGATTCATTTAGGGGTAGGAGTTTATATGAATGTATGTCTGAGGGGAACTCACTGTCTTTAGAAAAGTTTAGATGGTATGACGCTTTTATCCAAAGCGATTTACAAATGAGGACAATAGAAGCAATCAAAACCAACAAAAGAGCAGTAATATGCAAGTGCTATATTAGTATATTATTATAGTATTATATTTCAATTTCACAAAGAAATGTGCAGCATTTTGTCCAAGCAATAATAAAAGGACACATTTAATTTATAATTCGTCTCAAATCTAATTTTGTTTAAAAAAATTATAATAATCGTGAATCGAATCGAATCGTGAGTTGAGTGAATCGTCACATCTCTACTAGTGTTACATACTGTTAAAGTTTAAGTTTCAACATTCTTAAATTGCTTGATTTCAAAGGAAATGTCATTCGTTCATGCAAATGTATTATTTTTTTTGCACCTTTCAGTTCCTCATTAGTTGACAGTCAAACAGCTGCAAAAGTATTATGAAGCAAGAATTTGACAACGCAAAACTGACAGAATCTGAATAGAATTACAGTATATTTAGCATGAAATAAATATAACTCAAGAAACGGTACATTTATCCGTTACATCCGAGGAAGTATATATATATATATAATACCTGGATAAACCTATCCGTCTGCATTCCCAGTCATCTCAATGGCACTTGCTCGGCTGGTGTGGAACCCCATAGAAGTATGCATGTGAAATCCGCCGTCTTTGCTCATGAGCACTTGTTTTTGCAGCCAGCCATGTGACTAATCACTCTAGAGCCACAGCAAAATGACATGGCCACAGTGCTGTTTGGATGACAAATGTACACATGACAATGTCCATTGGATGACAATGTACACACTGTAAAATCCCAACCTGTTTACTGGCATCTATCCAGTTGTGATGCCAAAAGCAGCAAAAAGAAACAAAAATGAGGTGTTAAATAAATCAGTCAATTTTACATGGCTACATTTTAGTGGCCATCAATGAAAACATATGGTGTAGTTACAAGCATCTACCAGCTAATGGACCATGCTAATCGGCAAAACTTTAACCCTTCTTTGCATCAAGCATTACTTTGAGATGCTTTACGTCACAATTTTGTAATGATTAAAAATGAAGCGTGAACCGTTGCTTAACCAGGGGTTGAAACGACATTAAGCATAGTGAGAAAAACCTAATAGTAGCTAACATCAGAGTATCCAATGTCCAGTGGGAGGAACAGCACTTTCCATTGAATCACGGAACAAACTCTCAACCTCTATATACTATTAATTTAACAACTCTTAATGTGAAGAGGTGAACACAAACTGATGCAGTCCATGTTTAGTCATGTCTGCATTTAGCAGTTCAGGTTATTTGATATGTGCAGCCATTCTAATTAATTAGTTGAAGAGGTCTATTTTTGTACTCTTGTTAACCTGTCTGGCACTAAGAACGAGAATGTGTTTACACGCAATGTTATGTTAATGGTATGCTAATGTTCCTGAGAACTTACATTAAACTTTCTGAGGTGCATCACTTGTTGGTTGGATTACATTTGCAGTGCGTCAGCACACTGAAGGCTCATTAGACGTCTTGTACACTGATACTGCACACTGTCCATGAGGTGTTCTTACTTAAATATCTTCATGCAAAACCACACCAGCAACCTTTTACTTATTACATGTAGAGGTTTCCTATAATCTGAGGCCTTGTGAATTCTAGGAGGTGATCTATTTGGGGGCTTGTCCTGGATTGCTGTGATAAAATGCATGCTACATAACACCATGGCTAAACAGCTAAGATGCACTGACCAGTCAGTGATAAGTTACATAGTAAATCATGTTCTGTTGTTCCCCAGTGCACAAAGGACCACTTTGCTTCAAGTCACCCTAAAGCTGAAGCATTTGAAAGCTTTTACTAGCTCGAGTCGATAAAAGCTTGCTTTAGCATGCACGTTGACTTTCTGGAATGATGACGAGTTGGGAGTTCCTGGAAGCATTGCTTCAGAGAGGTTGTCATAGCATAACTTGGTGGAAGGGCAACAAGGTGGTAAACATAAGGTCACCGTCAAGCATTCGTTTCAGCATATAAGGCTAGGCTATTCATTTGGATAGTACAAAACTGCTGTCATTACTTGTCGTCACCGTGTCCACCATAAAGTAAGTGACCAATGGGCATCATTTTTTTTCCATTGTCAAGTACAGTCAGTGCATTCCTGACCTCGCCTAACCACCCAACCTTCCTCGCCCCACCACCAGCTGCTAATATCAGGCCAGCTGACAGAATAAGATCAATGGCTGGGCTCATGGTTATGTTTGATCTGCTGTCTGCCAGCACTGCAAGGCATCACACATTTGCATGCGGGTGTGGGGCCTTGCGCCAGAGTCCGGGACATGTCCGAAACAGCATAAGCATGTAAATCGAGCCAAGTCTACTTGGGTAGTGCTGAACGGAAACTAGCTTGATGGCATATTTTCCTAGTGCTTCAGCACAAGGACTTGTGATTAGGAAACCAGCACAAGTCACTATATTGGGTAAGGTCTCAAGCACAAATCTGAATCTACTAGGACTAGGGATTTATTAGGACTTTTAATTGAATGTGCTAATTTGCAGCAATTAATAATAATAATAATAAAAACAGATAAAATGAACTCATCAAACTCAAACAATTAATGCCCCATGACCTGTACATCAATTCAAAAGGAATGTTCCTATAGAATGGTAGCAATTTAATCTTGAAAACCCCAAATGCAAAAATGCAAAGCATATTTTTACAAATTTTAGTCAACACATGCTACAGGTAACGTACTTTGCTAGACCACAATTACAGAAAGCTGGTAACACAAAAAAAGGGCACATTCCTACAAGATGCAATCTTGTAAGCAAGACACTGATAAGAATGAAGGGTATCAAAAGTTTGTTAACTTTTAAAGTTGACTTAAAAATGTAGCAGAGATATCATGCAATGACCAATAGCATCAGGTGCATGTGTACGTACACCATCGGGAGGATGTGCAAAGTGATTGATAGAAATTGATATAGGGGCCTGCAGGGGCCATTTGCACAGAACACGTTTTTGCATGACACAGGTGCAGGGCAGTGTAATAATAAAAAAAAAAAGAGCAAGGTCTAGAGATGTTTTTTTTTTAAAGTTGATTTTAACCTGAGCACTGCATTTTTAGAATGCTGTGTCATGCACGAGATGCTGCAAAAGATGCAAGTGCGATGGTCAGACACATTCATCTAATGCAAGTTAACACAGGAAAAGCAATTTAAAAGCAGCACAGTGGAATGCAAAACACATTCAATGTGAATGGCCCTTTACAGTGCATTAAAGGCTACATTTTATCACCTTGGCTGTCCCGTGGGAATCAAACTTAAGAACCTGGGATTGCTAATACTCCACCTCTAAAGCATAAAGCATTTACATTTTAGTGTAAAAAACCCTGTTCTTATATTGTCAATTGATTGTACGGTGTTCACTTGGAATGTTGCCCCTGCAGTCTTCTGATTTTGTGTGCACTCAACTCAATGTTTTTATCAATCAAGAGGCGCTACTTTGAGAGTACAGATTCATGCACAGACGTGCGAGTTCACTTTTTTAGGGAAATAGTATGTCTGTATGACAACTGGGTTTTCCCCCCCAATTGGTTTTCCATGCAGTGCTGATTCTGCTAATGCAATGCATTCTAAGGGGCAATGTTTTGCACTTAAGGGGAAAAATCTGAGCTGTTTTCCAGCTGGATACCTTACGTGGGAAAAAGTGATGGGGGCGGCAAAGGAAAGTGTTTTTTGATTGGTAAGTTTAAGACTAGATGCTTCGAGGTGACATGGATTCATATGCTGGAGACTGCACAGAAAGTCTTTGGATTCTGGCAAGTTTAGGAGGAAGGCTTTGTGAACTGTCAGTCATTTCTTGATGCGCCTTACAAAGGTAGTTTCACTGCCTCCTCAAAATGAATGCACCTCAGTTTCTCTGGACACAGACATTGTTTAAACCTTTACAGTACACAATATGAATGGACATATTATGAGCAGTCAAACATGGTTTTACGAAAACCGTACTGTAGAGTTTGTGTACAGGGTTTCACTCTGTGAGAGACCCCAGTGCCCACGCCTCACCCTCGCTTTCCCAGTCAACCGATTTAACAACCTCACCCTTCTGGAATGTGACACTTTGCTCGGTGGAACGCAAGACCGCCACAAACATCACTGTTAGCCTGAGGGAGATACAAAGACTTAGCACAACCTTTGCGTTACTGCAGCAGTAACAGGGTTTATTTGCAAGCAATAATTAAAAAGTGTCCTACATTTCTGACGTGGTTTGTGAAGGATTATGTGTGTTTGTGTTCCGAACCAAATGTGTCTATAATAATACAGAGAGTTAGCCGTTAACATTCCCATTCACCTCAATTGCTAAGCTTGAACTAACGGAAGTAA
Source organism: Sinocyclocheilus anshuiensis (assembly GCF_001515605.1). Classification (NCBI taxonomy): domain Eukaryota; kingdom Metazoa; phylum Chordata; class Actinopteri; order Cypriniformes; family Cyprinidae; genus Sinocyclocheilus; species Sinocyclocheilus anshuiensis. The sequence goes on along the minus strand of NW_015540850.1, from coordinate 278,410 downwards.
ATGCCAGGTAACTAATCTCTCTGGAAAGATATATGCAGCCAGATGGTCTACTTACGACATTGACTAGCAGGGACTAACTGGTCAATGGTAACCAGCCAAAAAAAAGACCAGAGGAGTCATAATTTTTGCTATTCTGTTCAGTACCACAAGCAAAATGCCTAACAAGAAGTATATTCAATATGACCGTTATGAAAGAGCTATGAGGGGATGCTATCCTAAATGTCCACATGTACAATTGATTACTTGAAATGTCAATCAAAATGCTTATCACTAGAGCAAAGCTGACAAAGTTTAACCAAAAGGTTTTGAGGTGTGCTGTGGATTTGCAGGTTGCTCTTGAATGCTTGCTCTAGGTTCTATTTGTAGACACCTATGCATGTGTGGGTGAGAGCGATAAAAAAAAAGGATGTGGTGTAGGGTCTACATCGAGAAACAGCCCTAAACGACTGACCTAAGACCAGCTGCATTTCTCAGAACTCCAGCCTTAGTCAGTTCCAGTAACTGCAGAACTGGTCGTGGATCTGCGCTGGTCCGTATGCCTGTGTAGGCGGGAGTGTCAGGCCTCTGCGCCCACTCCCAGCTTGCATGCAGTATCTCGCAGCCACCTGAGAGTCTGAAGCTGTGCAGACTGCAAGCGAAACAAGGTCAGAGCTTCAAGCAGCACTTTCTTACAACTGTCCCATCTTCCTACAGACATCTGAAGCATGACTGTTACACCTAAGCAAGAGAGGTGTCCCATTCTTTTCTGGGAACACCATTCCTGCAGAGTTCAGCTCAAGAGTGTCAAACCCTGCTCTTGGGAAGCCACCTTTCAGATATGTTTAGCTTCAGCCCCAATTAAACACACCTGAACCAGCTAATCAAGGTCTTAAGGAAACTTTCAGACAGGTGTATTGAAGCTAAATTTGACCTCTGGGAGCAGGATTGGATAGCACTGGTTTGGTTAGACATTTACACACACCTGAACCATCTAACCAAAGTCTTTGGGCAGCTGCATTGAAGCAGATTGAAACTAAACTGCATGAAGGTGGCAGAACTGGACACACCTTTTCACACCTGGCTCGTTGTTTCGGAACCTGGTGCGTTTCCCCCCTTAGCTCGGTTCGTTTGGGCATATGTGAACACGGCAATCGTGCTCGGATCCACGCCAAAACAATCGGTCCAAGATCGCCTGAACGAGGTGGTCTCAGCTCGATTGAAAACGAATTTTGCTAATACCTCAAAATGAACCTGTGAATGTCTGTGGGAGAGCACGTCTTCGCCATTCAACATAAAAAGGCGCATTTTTCATTTTATAATGCCGCCTTATTGCTCTTCTTCCTAGTAGGTGCATTTTAAAAATGTTTTCCCAATGAATCCTGGACTCCTGCTCAAAATGATAAATTAATATAAGGACAGCTACAAAAAAAAGCTGTTGTCGTTCCATTCTGACGGATGACAGCCGTGACAGCTATGAGTGGAATCCCGGAAAATAAACGGTGGAACTTTGACCAATGAGAGAACAGTTTACCTGCGCGTGACTTGAATTAACAAATTTGGTCCGTTTAGAAACTTTGCCGTGTGAAAGCGAACCGCACCAAGAATAAAAAGCAACATTGTAATAATTTTAATCCCTGTTTCGGAACAAAGCAATCGATCTACAGGTGTGAAAGCATCCTAATGTCCTAGCCACTTTATTTGCAATGCAGAAGTAAGCTATTTTCTTGCATGAGGGTTCTGATTCATTAGTCATTGTAAGTACTATAGCTATAGGTAAATAACCAGAAGAATAACAAAGTGCAATAAATAGTACAACTATTTGCTTTGCAAACCAGTGTTTGTGATAATTGTAATAAATTGAAATATTATAACAATGGACATTGCTAGATCATTTTGTACCAATCTGGGATACTGTTTCTTCAAAACCCTTGATGCAGGACATCTTGTTCCTAAAGTTGCATATCTGCATACAGAGGTTTATAAAATTATGAAGAGTTTTTGCTAGGGCAGGACTTCTGACCAAAAAACTGTCCTTTCTTAAGACTGCAGAACGGTAATTAGGACTAGAGTAAGTTTAAGAATAGAGGCTATACTCACACTCGAGCTGTAGGAACAAAATATGGCAACAAGGGAAACATTGTGTGACAAATAGAACCTTATGGTTCTTATTTCAGTCTTTGCAACACAGATTTTTGACAACCAAAATGTGAAAAAAGTACAAATTTGCCATAAATCTTCATTGTTAGCTATGGTTTGCATGCTATTTAGTCAACTTTTTAAAAACATTTCATCACAAATATTCAGTAGACATAAGTTATATGCCTATATGCAAGTTATGCAGTGCAAGTAACAATTTAGACAAACTAGTGAGCTTATCACCCAAAAAACAACTTCTCGTAGCAAAGAATGACTCCTTTCTTGTTCACTGCCAATTCTGTGCATGTGCTACTGGATCAAGCTGCAGCATGTTGCCACGATAGACGTCTGACGTTCATAAAGACGCATGTGGTTTAGTCTTGTAAAACTCCAGTCAGCACATGCTTATAGCTCTGGAGCGGCCATGTAAAATTACCCTGTACTTAAGCAAATTCTAGACTTTTACACCACAATGTCCACTGTCTGTAGGATGTTTTTTCTGGCTGCATAGACTAGCTGTATTTCTAACTCTGTAGCTGTAGTGCCTTAAGCCAATTGTTTATCAGTTTTTAGGGATCTAGATAATGCATATGAATACAACTTTAGACTGACAATTAGCATAATGGCTACAAGGCTTGAAAATGCGGGAAAAAAATAATGGAGTAAAAATAGTACATTTTGTACAAAAATAGTGTCATTGACTGAATAATAAAGATGAATTGATTCGCTCCAGTTTCCTTGGCAAACGGCTTGGAGGTTTGAACAGTACCATACTGCCCCCTTTCTGTCATGAACAGTACTGCATTCATCATCAAACAAATTCATAGCCAGCAAATACAGCTTAAATTAATTTTGTGAAAGGCAAAGAACATTAAAGTGACACAGTGTGTTATTTCAAATAAATTTATTGTTAATTTCATCCACTGTACAAAGCAAGCAGTTAAGTCTTGCGGTTTCTGACTTCACTGGGGTGGGGAACAGACAAAGCCGGAGACCTTTTCAAACAGACAGAATATTCTACTGAGAAACAAAATGAGAAATGTGACATAAATAACATTAATTATACTGTATAATGTGTGTGGGTCCTGCATACGTCTAAAATGTGTACATACCAACCCAAATCGTTTACTCCAATGCTTTGACGATTGCCTCGTTTGCCTCTATGCTGATCAGAACCCCGGCCCGGGCTGCTTCATCTGAAATGCCCCCCAGTTCTGACTGGGCTTTCTCGAGGTTCGCTTTCGCCGCCTGCGCAAAAGACATGGCACTCCTGACATTTGGTTCACACATTCACTGTAATCTTGACACTGATGTGTCGGGCGACAACTCAATCTATAACAGCTGACATTATAAAAGGTGCCAGTGTAGTACAGATCTGAGAACTTCAATATCTTGAAGCACCTTATAAGTGAGAAAACTCATCTTTGCCTTAAAAATCAATGCTACTGCTACTTGAGCCACATTCTAGACTAGCGCGGCCATTTTCTCAACAGTGTGAGCAAATAAACGTGGCCTCTTTCCTGTGAAGGACATTTGTCACAGTGGAGATTACACAGTGTAAAGGCCAAACATTGCTGGGAGTTAAAGGTCTCTCAGTGGGGATCTGACACATCTGCACCACTTCAACAGTGACTGACCTTTCCTTCCTTATTAACCAGCGAGGCCCCCAAGCACAACTATCTCTAGGAAGAATAAAAAGCGGCCTATTTATGTGGAATGAACCCGAAAGTGCTCTTTATTCCATGTCGGAAAAAGGGCATGTCCGAGAACATCCCCTTTGGAATGAGCTCATTTTCGGTGTGTCATTCAGAATGTTTGACTCCTTCTGAGAAAGCGGTGACTAACAGAAAATGAAGACCGTTGTATTTCTATTTAATGATGTAGTGTGGAGGATAAATAGCATGAATACAATCAAAGGGTGGCTTGATATAGTTTCAAATGCTAGATTTAAATGATAATCCTATAAACGGGTGACTACAAAGGCAAGTAGACAGATAATAGGGCGTTTTCGAAACAGTTCTTTCAAATACGGCACAGCTATACAGATTTAAACTCATTAAACAATCCTCTATTATATTCTAAACAGTCTTTGTTTTCTAGTATTATGAAAACTCAAAACACCTGTCCTTTTAATTCTTGAAATGGCACTCGTAACCCATTTTTGTTCCATAATGTGATGCATTTCTAACTAAAAAAAAATACATCGGGAATGTATTGGAGTGTGAAAAGTGGAGAACAGAGCCATGCTTGAATGAGTTTTCCAATTATTTGAGATAACAGCATAGCAGGGACTCACTGCGAGGTCCAGGCTGTCCAGAGGAACGGCCTCCTCCGCCAGCAGCTGCACTGAAGAGTCGGCATTGACGGTGACTGATCCGCTGCTCACTGCAAAGCACAAACCACATTTAATCTCAAGCACGGATGAGAGTTCAAGAGTTATGTCGCTGATGCTTGAAAAGGCTCTCCTTTGTAGGACAAGCCTGACCCCTTCTGGATGAATTTCTAAAACTAAAGGTTGTCTACTAAAGGAAACGCAAATGTGTCTTTATGGTGGATCACATTTTAATCTGCTTATTTCACCACAGAAAATCATATTACAAATCTGAATCACTCCCTTTTGAAGTGTGCTAATGAGGACTAAAATACCCACAAGTCACAGTCACATCCAACACCTATTTTATTTAAGTGTTTCTATAATTAACATGTATTATAATTTATAAATTATATCAAATGTCTTCTCATCTTTTTAACAGCACTCCTTCCAAATTAAATCATATTAACTAATCAGGTCAGGTATTACCAATCAGACTAGATTTCAATTAAATAAGGGTCAAATTAGTGTTCTGAAAATTACCAAAACTAAAATGACTTTTAATATATAAAAAGCGAAATATCTGACTTTTAGCTCATTTTAGTTTAAGTTTGGTAGTTTGATGCCATGTGAGAGTTTCAGAACAGGGTCAAATCAAAAATAAGTATGTTAATAAACATTTAAACGGGAAATAATATGGCACTTGCAACACCAAAGTCATGGGTTTCAATTACCAGGGAATGCATGAAATATTAAAATGCAATACAAGCCGCTTTTGATAAAAGTGTCTGGCAAATGCATAAATGTCTATGTAAATGTAAAATGAGATAAGGGATAAACAAAAAAAGAATTTATATACAGAAAGATAAAATTTATATAAAGTGATATCTACCCTTTGCTCTATGGTTGCTAAAAACAAGAAAGACTAGTGGAAAAAAATGTTCACTTCAAGAAATAAATTAATAACCACCATACTGCTGAAATGATCCTCATGGAAAGTCATTGGTTGGTTGGTTGCTTGGTGTTTTAATGTCATGCCAGCTTCCTTGACTATTTTCATTGCAAGTAAGTTGAAATACTAAAATACCATTTTAAAAACCTGTTTCTATGTTTTTGGAAAGTCACGGTCACCACCACTGTAAATTATTTTGCTTTGACTCAAATACTGCAATTTATCTCAGATCTGGTTGGTTTGGAATTTTACAAAAACAGCACTAGAGAACTCACCGAAATACTTAGTAGAGGAACCATCATCATTGAAGACGGTGACTACGCCGGGCCGGAGCACCTGCAGTGTGGGGACGTGGGCTGGGAGGATACCAAAGGCGCCTGTCAGTGTTGGGACATCAATCTGTTTTACATTGGCTTCCTTGAAGAACACCTGCAAAAGGCATAACAAGCTTCACTGCACCAGATGAACACAGTTTGATGTTTAATATGAACGCTGGCAACCAAACTATTAAGTGTTTGAACTCCACAAAGGAACAACAAATCTCAATGCATTAACTAGGCCTGGGCGATAAAACGGTATCGATATTTATCCACGGTACACCTTCTTCGATATTGATATAAAAAATGTTCGATATAGCGCACGATATAGGCACGTGCTATGAGTGACGCAGACAGCACACACAAACACATGCTGAATTGAGTGCTGTGCCTGCCTGTGATGAGGAGATTGAAATGATATGAAACATTATATCGTTGATACATTTTTTAGCTATATCGCCCAGCCCTAGCATTAACTATGACCACTGTGCCCTTGAACAAGACATTTGACCAGGTCACTCTAGGGAAACTTAGAGTGACAGTGCACTTAGATACAATTATGAAAAGCATTAGATTAAAATTACAAATTACTAAATGCAAAGCACCTGATCAATTGGGAACATTTCTAAAAATTAAAAAAAATAAATAAACAGTTCTGCTAATCTCAGGGTTCCCCCACCATCTGAATAACGACAGTAATCACAGACTGTGATCATTTGTGATACTAAATAAGGATGTTAAAAACACAGACAGGCAGTCAATCAGACAGACAGTGCGCGGCTGATAGGACAAGGGCACGGGCAAACTTTCCCGTCAGGCCTTGCGAGGACTGTGGGGCTGATGGGACATGTAGTTTTGATTTATGCGGAGGTTATTATTTATTCACATAATTATACATGTTTTTCAACATTTGTCATGCCATTTTTATATAAATTTGTTTAGCCTCGTATTCCGTAATATTTTTAATGAACAACGCAGCAGCGCCGCATCTAGTGGCTTCAACTGGATAGGCTAACAAAAACATCTTGTGCGCCAGTAAGGCTACCTGAGGCACACCTAAAATTCGAGTGCAACGTTTTTGTATTAGAATGTGGATTTTTATTTTAAATTCAACGAATATTCGAAATTCGATTTTTTTTAACAGCCCTACCCAAAGGGCTTTATCAAGCATCCCCCCCCCCCAAAAAAAACATATACAAATACATTTAGGAGAACATTAAAGAGTATTGACAGAACAACAAACAAACTTCAAGATAAATAAACAACAAGTTAAATACGGTAAATCAATTAAAAGTTTAATAAAATAAAACGATAATGATTTCCAAAAATAGTAGGCCTAATAAAAAAATTGGGGGAAATTGAGGATATGTTGATGTCTATCAATTTTTCGCACAATACTCAGTTAGTGACGTCATTTCCATTACAACAAAGTTTTTCAAATAAACAATTAGTGCACTTGTCATTGAAGAGTATGTTTACAGTCACATATGAGAGTGAGAAGAAAACAGAAAATTCAAGGTAAGTATCACTTGCGAGCAAAATGTTTTATTGTGCATGTTCGCTGGTGGACATTGTTTATAGATGGTGATCAAAACAATGGTTTGATTCCGTTTTTGATCTCTGATTATTATTATATTTTTAACTGTATAATGTTGCTCATATGCCATTAAATAGCTTAAGATCCATTGGGATAATTGTCACAAAACATCTGTGAACTGTATATTTGTTTCTGGTCAACATCGAAATATTCATATATATGTCGTTTTTTTATTTTAGTCTTACTTTAGTCTGTTTAATAGCCTAACATAAACTTATTGAATAAATTACTGACTGAAGTAAAAATGATGATTGGCCTAAGGGTGCAATAGATGATACGACCACGAGGGGGCGCTCAGTAAATATCAATTTAACATTCATCGCACGAATTGAATTGATCCTCATACTCAGTTAGTTCAAAGTGAGCATGTGTGGAACTGAATAATAATTCACCTCAGTGTTATTGCGTTCATCTATTCAGTATAATGATCTATATGTTTACCCAAAACTGCAGTGAGCCCAGGCCGCATGGGGATGCCCGTTACTGAGCATTTTTCACTGACTCAAATGGGGATGACCTCATTTCCATAACATCAGGAGAGGACTAGGGCGTGATAGACACTTCTGATAAGTAACGCTGTACCTCACTTTGACGTCACGGTCTGCGCTCCTCACTGGGCGATGGGAGAGTGGGTGTGTTTAACGGGGGACTTCATTCATAAATACAAAAAGATTTAAAAGCCCGAATTAAAGAGAAGATCGGGGAATCGTTTGCGAGCGTTTTGTCTCATGGACCACGTGAATTATAGTTAGGTGAGTTTTGTCGGCTTGCCATTCACGCTGCTATTGTTTCCGTCGCGATCGTCTCGGTGTCTTATTAGAATGGCATCGTGCTTTATTAATGGAAATGATGGTAGTCTAAAAGGCGGAGAGCATCTGTTTGGAAAACAGACATGGATTATCTTTTGTTGTAAACGGCTATCGATTAGAAATAGGCTAATAGCCTGCCCTGAACATAACTGGTTTGGGAATGAGATTTAAATTCATTTATATGGGTTTGTATCGTCTGTCTGTTGATGCTCACATCGCTACTATGGCAAGCTGTTTAAACATTTATTAATGTAGACTATCTGTTTTTATATTACCAATTCTAATTTTATAATTACTTGTGAGTAGTCTAATACTGAGTAATCAATCATTAGTAACTATTCATTTAATCGTAATGGTAATCTCAATACCTAGTAGCCTATCTATTCCAGCTTTACTATTACTCATTTATAGTATTTATGAGACTACTATTTATCACAGTTGTTACTAGAAATATATTTTTTAATCTCACAAGTTGCAATGCATGCAATATTAAATGACCATGCAGAATAGCTACTTTATAGTTATAATTTAAATATTGCCAGTACAATTAAAATGTTAATTTAAACAGTAATACTAGTGTCTAAAAAGATATAGCCTACTAGGAAAACTGAAAAACTGAAGAACTGTAACTTTTTAAACAGTTACCAGTGTTATTTTAGTACCATTGAGATAAAATGACAGCTTTTATTGATATTTTTAATTAGTTTTTATTTTTATATGTTCTGCTTTCATTTTAATTAATTTAACGTTCTTGTCATTGTGTTTTTGTAACTTTTATCATTAAATTTTTTTTAATGTCTATATTTTTTTTATACATTTTTATTTCAGTTTTAGTCATTTTTGTACATTAACTTAAACTACATAAAAATGAAAAAGAAAATGTAGCCTTGGCAACTAGCTAAAAATTAAATTAATGTAAGGATTTTTCTATAATTTATTTTAGTTCAGTTAGAATGTATTTTAATTTTTTTATTTATTTTTTTATGCTTTTGGTTGTAGTTAACTATAATAACACCAGTAGTAAGTAATTAAAATAAATACTGGTCTCTAATTAATGTTTAGTAAAAATGGAATAAATACCAGCAACAATTTTGAGTACTTGTCTGATTAAATGATATATTTGAACAAAATAATTAGTACATTTTTCCAACTGAAATAAAATTAAATTTGTTACCAGTAGCAATGGAGTATTTTCTTATCATTGTTAAAATAGCTAATAGAACTTAATGGGTAGTCAGTAGTGATGATGAAAAAAGATAATTGTTGGTATTGTATTACTTACTAGTGATTAAACACGAATTAAACATGAATATACCAGTTTGTTGTAGGAATTAATGTTGAAATGTAAATAAGGTATTAAAAAAATTCTACAAATAATCTATAAGAAATGCTTATGGAGAGATTTTTGAATGTGATACACCTCCGCAGAGTCTGGCAGGCATGACAAGAGCATATGTTGCATAACGTTCACGGTAGTTCGTTGATTGTGTTAGAGACTGTAAAATATGTTTCTTCAGGTAACCTAAAATGTAGTAACACAAACTAACTAGTTTTATTTAAGTCAAAGCACAACCGAATCAACCTGACCATTTAAACTACACAAACAAAGGTCGTTTTTAACATGCATTTTGTACATTTTCACTTTTTTGCAGTGTATCATAAAGCAAAATATTTATTTGCAAACAGAATTGGTGCAAACCAAATAAATCACAAGTGAATTGAAAGGGACAAAATAATTAAAAAGGAAATCTGGCAATGCCATTAAATCTGAAAGAACAGTCTGGAACATTTCAAATGGGTCTCTGTTGATTTGTTTAATATCTATGTCTAATAACAGTACATTAGACGTCTCTGTGAACACTACAGCAGCATTATGCATCCGAGACACAAAAAACAAGCTTAAATGATCTCAGGAACGCTAAAGACCCTGAGATGGAGAAAGAGAGAGAGAAGCTATGAAAACAGGTAGGTGGGCAGAAGCTGGATGAGTATGCAGCAGGAGCCTAAAGCTTTGCAGTCTGAGCCTTCAAACATGCTGCAATCTCTGCATCTAATGCACACAAACACATGCTGCCTTCAGATAATGGGAGAAAAGGCAGCGTCGCAGCATTAAATAAACAAGGACTGCTTGGGAGATGAGTGCAGGGGTGAGAGAGTGGGGTTTTTTTGCAGTTTATGCAGAAAGCTGTGGTGTTGATGGTTTTAAGTGGAGCATATGCTGCCGGGCCTCAGCCACTGGATAAAAGAGGACGTGAAAAGGGATTTTTGGGAGGGAAAGGGTGACATTTTGTCACAGGATTGCATAAGTGTGTGTGTGTTTGTATGTACAAGAGTTGCAATCAAACATATCTGGGAACTATATTTTGGCTTAAAAGCTGAGTATTTCACAATCATTCAAAGGAAACTTCAGGGATGCATTGGTTTTATTTTCCTTGTGAAGGAGAATTTAAATCCTACTTTAGTGCCAAAACCAGCTTCAAAGCAGCGGCCTGAATTCCTGTAATGTCTTCCTCAGGGGGGACACTCTCTCTGGCTTGGACCATGAGCAATGAGTCTGCCATATGGACAAACCAGAACAGAACTTACCCCACCGTAAGTACTTGTGCTTCTCCTTCCTGCTGGTTACTTTCATTACACCCATTCTCTCTCTTTGCAGTGCTATCTCCAGACATGCAAATTGAAAATATCCTGTTCTGTGTCCCTTGTAATTGGATCCACCGCAAGATCTAAGCAAATTAGCCCTTGCGAGAGAACGTCGAGTCAGACCGAATCCATCGAGCCGTCAGACGATGTGATAGAGCATCACAACCCAGAGTTACTGTCAGGAACTTCAATTACCGGCATAAACAGCATCATTAGATTAGATTACAATAGAGACATTCATTTAGGAATAGCAACTAATTCCAGGATGTTCTGGGATTTTGGACCTTATAAATATACAGTTTACCCCAAAAATTATTATTTACTCACCTTCATGTTGTTCTAAACCTGTATGACAGACTGGGTTCAAAAAAAGGAGAAATTTTGAAGAACGTCCTAGCTGCTCTTTTACATAGCTTCAAAAAAGTTGAAGAAGCACCATAAAATTATTATAAATGTGGTCAATATGATTCATGCTCTATATTTTGTGTCCTCTGAACCCATATTGTAGCTTTGTGTGAGGAACAAAAAGAAGTAGTGATGTCTAGCTTGTAAATGAATCATTGCTTTGAGCAAGATCTTTTCAATGGACTCAGTTGACTAAATTATTATTAAAAACGTCTCCATTTTTGTTCCATGGAAGAAAGTCGTGCAGGTTTGGAACAACTTGAGGGTCAGTAAATGATCACAGAATTAGTGATGCACCAAATAATTTTTTAGAGAAATTAAAATTGCAAAAAAAAAGTGAAATGTCATTTAGCCAAAAACCTGAACCGAAAATAACCTCTTTCGATATTTCATCCGAAACAAATTTTACATTCTACTCTAGGAAAATTTTTGGACCTATTTTTATTTTTTTTTACAGACAAACACACAATGATATATTACTATATATAGTAGTATATTATATATATA
>NW_015540850.1:263675-266603 GCF_001515605.1 Sinocyclocheilus anshuiensis | reverse complement strand
GTGAAAAATTGAAGGGGGTCTGAATACTTTCCGTACCCACTGTATATATATATATATATATATATATATATAGTAATACTATATATTACACGATGATATATCACAATGATTTAGTGCATCATTAGGCAGTCATTAGGTATCATTAAGCTATTTCTTTAAAGAAGGGGCATCATTTGGTTATTAAACAAATTCTTGATGTCCTCAATGATGGTACAGTCACATTTACTCCAGATCATGTGAAATATGAAAATGACTGGATTTCACCTGCGAAATGAAAAAAATCTCATTCACATTCACCTGCGTTACATGTTTATTTTAAATAAACTTTTTTTGTGACCCAATGTAGATTGATTCAGTCTTTTTAAATTATGTTTTTGACTTTAACAAAAAAGCAGTTAATTTAGATATTACACATTTTTAGATTTCCTAAATAAATATTTAGACAGGATTTGTATGGATTTCGTATGTTTTTTTGGAGATTAAAATGTTCTTGATGTTGCATTACAGATTCTGGAGATCAGTATCTTAGTTCTGGGTTCCTTAAAGCACCAAAAACAGCAATGATTTTCTGAAGAACTACAGAATAAAAAGTTCAGAATGTAAACTTTTAAAAGTGTTAAAAAATATTGTTTTATCCATTTTTATGAAAACAAGTTAGCCTGACTACTTCTTGAGACCTCCATGATGATGCTGCTGTCCATGAAAGAGGTCCCAGTTTTTCCTTCCTTCGCTCTTGCCAAGCTAGGTTAATGGCAGACTCTCTGATACGTAGCTTTCTAGTTTCATGAAGATAAATCAGTCTTCAAAACTCTTTCATTAACAAAGTAATAGACCTGATCTGAATAAACTCTTTCTAGATCTTCACCTGAACAATAGCTGGTAATTAGGATGTTCTGCTCCACCAATTGAAACACTGTATAATGTAAGAGTAATTGTAAGGTGCTTCATCTATGGCCCAAAGGCTCATTCAGGCCTTGTTCTTATTTAGCATTCTTACCATTGAACATCTCTTTGGGGACATGAACGAAGATGACAGTTAAGCAGGTGGCAGGGCGAGAGGTGTTGTATGCCTTTGTGCTTTGATGTCTTTGAGGAAAGAACCTTCTGTCTCTTCCATTCTTGTCTCTGAAAGTCTCCGCCTCTAGATCTTTCTAAACTCATCTGTGGCGTGGTGAACACTGTACTTAACATCTCAACTCAGACACAAAAGCCCACACACCTGAAGGTCCTCTTCTCCAGAAACTGGGCTTTATGTAATATTACCATAGGGACCAATCTTGAACAAAGGGCTTTTATGCAAAAAATGTCTGCGGTTTATGTCTATGTTGGTAAAATGGTAACAGTTAAGTTAAGTTAAGTTAAGTTAAGTTAAGTTAAGTTAAGTTACCAGTTAAGTTTTTTTTGGGTTTAAGACCTGAAAAAGTTGGACAATGGAATTGGAGAAACCTATATAGTGTGAAAATTGAAGTCATGCGGTTTTACTCGGAGAAGGAATTTCCATTGTGACTGGTTTGTTTCTTTCTCTGGTGTTTACCCAGGACGTCCCGCTGTCATCAGGGACACAGAATGGCTATGTCCTCCTGCTGGTCCTCTTGTCCATCTTTGTCGGGGGGACACTGGTCCTGCTCTCTGTCCTTCTGATTGTCTGTCGCCGTTGTTGTGAAGGGGACAGACGCCATGCATGGTAAGACCAATCCCTCGCAACATAAACATTCACAGGCCCCTGAACATACTTGGTTCTGGATGGACATTTCTGTCAACCAATCAGGTCTTTTATTTTTATTTTTTTTTAGGGATTTTAGTAATATATCATCCTAGAATTTCCCACTTTGTTCTTTGTCCCTAAAAAAAAGTCATGTGGTGCAACCTAAATATATATTTAAAATAATATATTACTTCATATGCATAATACTGTAAGTCAGTAGTAGTCATAGTAGTAATAGTCAGTAGTTTTATTACTAGTATTTACTTAAATCTATTATAGTATTTATTAATATTTTGCATTATATATTAGTACTTAAAAAAAAAAAAGAAATAGCACAGATAAAATGAAGAAATGCGTTCTGTGAATATTGAGAATATACATTATGATTGTCGCTTGTAGCATGATGTTTGCATGTTGGATTGCATGTTGACAGATGATGCATATGATTACGTTTGACACTAAATTATACATCAAATAAAACCGTAACACAGAGATTCAACTGGAATAAACTGTTCCTCTGATAAAGAGGAACACTCGGCCCCGAAAATGTTTTCTGTGCACATTCCTCACAGCCTGGCTGTATTTCTCAGTGGCTGCTGAGAGGTGTAGAGTCTGCCTGCTCTCCAGGCTCACACAAATGACGAGTATAATGAGATCTCATAGCAGCCATCAGTGGCGATAAATCACTCCTGGTGCTGGAGAGAGTGCACTCTAGCCAACACCCACTAAAACACACACACATTCACAGTGTGCCACCGTTCACTGTGGTTAGAGGACTGGAAACTCATTTCCAGTTTCTCATTACCCACAGTGCCTTATGGCGAATGAAACTGTATATTGTCGTAATAAAGCCGGTGTTGTTATTGTGCCTATCATACGCGTTTATTTAAATGTCAACGCAGGTGAATGTGAATTGAGGTTTTTTTCACAATTATTCACAGCTGGGACATTTTTAAAATCTGGTGACTTTCTCACTTGCATAACGTTTAAAGACCCCATAAAATCATGTTTTGGCAGGACATCTCGATTGGTTTTGATTACATCGCAGCCAAGAACTGTGATTTACTACACTTGGTGGAGAAACAATTTTCACTCAGAAATGTGCTAGTAAATTTCACATTTAATTATGGAAATGAAGGAAATGACAAGTAACATAATTAAACATTACATTTTGAAGTAGGTTGTAGGTGGGGTTGGGGGGGGGGCATACTGATTCTAAACAG